>NC_069503.1:868008097-868290597 GCF_027579735.1 Bombina bombina | reverse complement strand
CTCCAGGCTCCGTCTCTCCTCCCGGGCTAAGAGCTCCCCTGGCCAGCAATTTTTTTTTTCAATCGGTACTCACTGCTGCACCAGGGGAGCTGTTAGCCCTGGGCATTTGACAGTAGTTCCGGGACACGGGACACACAGTCCCAGACCGGGACTGTCCCGGTGAAACCGGGGCAGGTGGCAACCCTAATTGTACCCCTGGACAGCACACAAATAGTGATCCTGGACAGCACTATTCATGTTCCCCCCTGCATTCCCTGCAGCATGTGTTACTTATAAGTGTCCAGGAAAACATGGCTGAGGTGGCATCCCTAGTTTAACCCCCGAGCAGCACTTCTACTGTGTGTTTAACCCATTTTTCGAGGGTCAAACACACAGTACTGTACAGTTGAAAGTCTTAAAATGACATGCTATAACAAATTATTGCATGTAATGTTTAGACAAGTATGGCTCTTTAAACATCCACATTTCAAAAACATATGTCTTACTACTTAATTTTATGTTATGGTCATGGAGTGACAAGTTGATTTTGAGAAAATATGTAAATTCAGTTGATTTTTCTTTTTTAAATTTTGCCAAATTTCTTTGGTAACTTCTTTTTATTTAAAAGATTACATTTTCTGTTAAAATATTTAGTCTGTGGATTCAGATATTAAAAAGATCTCATTATTTGTGCTGTGAAATGTAACTTTGCACAAAGAATGTCACCATGACAAACTGCCAAAACAATGCTTCTTTAGATATCTGTATGTCAGCATTGACATGTGCAGCACTTAAGTAAACTTAAGTAAATTCAAAATGAAACCTTTATGATTCAGATAGAATGGGGAATTTTAAATAATTTTCAAATGTACTACTATTATCAAATGTACTTTCCCCTTGTATCCTTTTTTGAAGAGTAATATAGGAGCTCAGGAGTGTGCATGTGTCTTTAGCACTCTATCACAGTAGTGTTTGCAACATTATATAACATAGAGTGCTGAAGAGAATTGCATACTCCCAAGATCCTATGAGCCAACCTAGTTTTACTCTTCAACAAAGGAAACCAAGAAAACTAGTATATTAAAAGTAAATTGCAGTTGTTTAAAATTGCATGTTCTATCTAAACCATAAAAGTTTAATTTTGCTTTTACTATCACTTTAAGTGGAAAACCTACTAGATTCTAGAGCCTTATGGGAATGAGGGAGGAGCTAGCATATAGCTTCACTTAATTCTACCAAACAAAATGTTTGCCTTATGAGTTGGGTTGTATTTTCCATATCAAGCCATCTGAAGGCTGATATATATTATGTGCTAGTATAATGTGATTGCCCCTAGGCTGAGAATGTTTGATTTTGCTGTACTAACTTATTCATACAATATTTTTTGGATATGGCATATTATTATTAGTATAATTTATTAATGTTGTTCCAATATGTGCTGAATATTACCTGACAAATTGCTGTTTTCTAGCAACATGAATATGTGTGTGTATATATATATATATATACAAATGCAAAAGAGGCATATATGCGTATGCTCCAATTACTTTCTTTATCCTCACCTGGAGAAGAATGGGTGTGTTTAGAAGAACAAATTTGACCTTTTGAAAGAGTTTAACAAAACATTTGTTTAACAATAAAATGCTCTAATGAAATAAATAATTGTATTTTACACTAGAATATCACTTTATTGAGCATCTACTGGAACTTGCCCACAGCATGGACTTCCCACTGTGTGAAGAGACCCCCTCTGAAAGGGTTTGAGTAGGATGAAGATTTAATAATCCCTATTCAAGTTTGACTACTTCTAATATAGGATAGAGCGGCCATCATCTCTTAGTCCCCTGTGGACGTCATATATGTGTGCATATAGTGCACAGCGAACCTGTATGGGACTTTATCTAACATTGTCATATATGTGTACTGATATTTGTGCGTTGACTTGTCACAATTATAATCATTGTTCATATCTCTCTGTGCGCCCCCTTTTTTCTTTTTCTTTTTTTTTAATATAGGATAGTCTGCAATAGTATTTTTAAGTTTGAAGCTGAGATCGTTGATCTATGTTTGTTTTCTGTTTAGATTATTGTATATTAGTACATTTGTTTTGCAGTCTAGGTTAAGCTTGGAACATAATTTTAACCTAAATCTCCTTTCCCAATCATTCTGCCTAAGTAGACTGTATACTTACTATATATGCACCCTACAAATATTTTGACTGTCAGGCCCTAACTTACAAAGTTGACAGCCTTATTTGGAAACTTGCGAATTAGAAGGTTCTTATTGGACATCATTTTCTACATCTCTTTAACTCCCCATTGTCCCTTCTTTTCCCTCAGCCGGCGAGGGAGAGAGTGATATTTTTGTAATAGACTAAGTTAGAGAATAACAATTTCAAATAACCTCTAATTACAGCCATTCAACAAACTATAATACTATTTTTGGGTTCCTTTGTTATTTGTTCAGAGGTCACTGACAGTATTCTACCTTATACCTCATGCATGTGCTATTATACTACCCACTAATGTCCATTCCTTCTATATTTAAATTGATCTCCAACAAGAGTATCTCTGTTACCCAATTTTGGGCTAGATTACAAGTGGATCGATAATTTAAAGTGCGTTCGTAAAGTGGCAAATGTGCACGTTTACGGGCGCACGTTAAATAACCAGCTATTACGAGTGGCTGGTTAATGCTCGCGGTAACAATTTGCACTCTGAAAATTAACTAATGTCCCCCAATTGCTCCCAAAATAAAGTTTCTTTCTAATGACACGATGAGTCCCCGGATCATCATTAATTACTGTTGGGAATATCACTCCTGTCCAACAGGAGGCGGCAAAGAGCACCACAGCAAAGTTGTTAAATATCTCCTCAACTCGATCCCATCCCAGTCATTCTCTTTGCCTACGTTAGAGCAAGGAAGTGGTAAAGTTAGGTGTTAGTAAAAGATTCTTCAATCAAGAGTTTATTATTTTTTAAGTAGTGCAAGATTGTACTGATTTGTTCTGGGGTGTAGCTGTAGTCCATATCAGTCTCTTCAGTAGAGCAGTGATGGCTTTAGAGCAATGGGAACTTGTGGGACATAATTCTCACTGCGCCTCCCATATATTTATGCTGCCCTAATCCTGATAGCCTAAGTAAGATTACTCAGACTTTATCTTTTCTCCACAGGGCTATGTGAGGGAGAGGACCTCTCAAACCTGGTGAGCTGCCTTGCTGTCTGGAAGATTAAAAGGTAAGTGCTGACTTTTTATTCTGGGTCTGGGAAATAAAAGGATCTCAGAGGAAGTGGAGCACTTTATTTACCTGGGACATAGAGCCTCCTATATATAAAAGGAGGAGATTTATGCAACAGCACTTTTTAAGCAGGCACTGGGGCTGACGAGATAGACTCTAGATTAGGTGATTTTTCCCTGCTCCTGGGGGCTTAAATCACTAGGGCTGAGGAGATAGGCTCAGTATGAGGTGGTTTTTTACTGTTCACATGTAGCACATTGACTAAGCTACTGTCTAGCAAGCAGAAGACCCAATTTGCCTCCAGGCTTGGCAGAATGGTTATTAAACTCCCGGTGTCTTAACTTTAAAACAATAAAAATGGCGACTGGGAGATTGCTTTTTGTAACCCCCACTATGTGTGGGGCAATTTGGGTTGCACACTCTTCTACAACACTTCCTGTTATTGGAAGAACGGAAGGAAAGGACAGCTTTAAGTTATAAACAGAGTCCTCAGTGTTTACAATGTGTTAGGACAGGATATCCCTACAGCCGAGTTCCGGACCTTTTTCTGAGGGGAATGTAACCAGTGTCAGAAGGGCAGATAGGCACCTCAACAAAGTTAAGCTGAGGTGTAGAGGGTTTCTGCAGTATTTGTGTACCAATTTAGCCTTTTTCTGCACACAAAAATAAAAAGTTACGTTTTAAAATTTAAAGAAACAGTAACGTTTTTTATGTTTTAATTTTTATTAAAAAATGTAAGCTGTTTTATTTGATTAATTCATACTGTGAGTCAGAATGGACCAAGAGGCCCTGCTAGGTGTCACTTGTTCTTTATGCTTTGATGCCAATGTAGAATCACCAATCCCTTCTGTTCCTCATGTATTGAGGGAACTTTATGTTATAGGGATAGGCTTTTTTCTGAGCCAACTCCTTCTAAGGCAGATGTTGTTCAGGAGTCTATTGACAATGTTCAATATATGCCGCAAATTTCTCAAGTGTCCCAAATTTTATAGCCCACACATGCAGTGCCCTGCGCTTCCTCTCAAACTCCATCTGGAGTTACCTTGCAAGACATTGCTTCTCTAATGTCATCGGCGGTATCTGATGCATTGTCTGTTTTTCCCATAAACTGCAGGTAAAGCGCAAGAGAAAATGTTTTTAATCAGTGAATAATGTTGCTGATACAGTAGTAGCTATTCCAAATGTTTATTCTCTGAAGCCTGAAGAGGAAGATACTTCAGTAGTATCTGAGGGGGAATTCTCAGACTCAGACAGTGTAATAATTTTATCTGATACTGAAGTTGTTCTTTCAGGTTTAAAGCTTGGATACCTCCGTTTGTTGCTTAAGGAGGTTTTAGCTACCCTGGACGACTCCAACACTACCGGCGTATTCAATCCTAAAAAGTCCAGTAGACTATACAAAAATTTTGACGTGCCCTCCATGGTGGAAGTATTTCCTATACCAGATAGGGCTACAGAGATGAATAATAAGGAATGGGAGAAACCGGGTATCCCCTTTTCTCCATCTCCTATTTTTAAAAAGATGTTTCCTATAGCAGACTCTATCAAGGAGTCTTGGCAGGCAGTACCCAAGGTGGAAGGGGCAATTTCCATGCTAGTCAAGAGAGATACTATTCCCATAGAGGATAGTTGTTCCTTTTAGGATCCTATGGATAAGAAGTTAGAGGGTTTACAATGGCAACCAGTGGTTTGTATTGCTACTGTCACCAGTGCAACGGCGGTCTGGTTTGATGCGTTGTCTGATTCTATTCGGACAGACACCCCTCTCGAAGAAATCCAGGATAGGATAAAGGCCCTTAAGTTAACCAACTCCTTTATTACAGATGCTTCCCTTCAGATTATTGAGCTGGGAGCTAAGATTTCAGGCTTTGCCATATTGGCCCACAGAGCATTATGGTTAAAATCTTTGTCTGCGGATGTCTCATCTATAGGATAAGAGAAATAAAGAAAAAGGACGTCAGAGTAATTTTCGTTCCTTTCGAAATTTCAGAGGAGAATTCTTCCACTCCCTCTTCCAAGCAGGAGTAGTCTAAGCCTTCCTGGAGACCCAATCAGTCTTGGAATAGGGGAAAACAATCCAAGAAGTCTGCTGTTGTATCAAAAACAGCATGAGAGGCCTGCACCCGATCCGGACCTGATCTTGGGACATTGTGTCCCAGGGATACAAACTAGAGTTCAAGACTTTTCCTCCCAGGGGCAAGTTTCTGCTTTCAAGATTATCTGCAGACCAGACAAAAAGAGAGGTGTTCTTACACTGTGTACGGAACCTCTCCGACCTGGGAGTGATAATTCCTGGTCCAATGCAGGAACGAGGTCTGGGATTCTATTCCAATTTGTTCGGGGTTCCCAAGAAGGAGGGAACCTTCAGACCAAGAGTCTATACAAGGGTCTCAGAGTGCCGTCCTTCAAGATGGAAACTATCGTTTCATTTTTCCTTTGGTCCAAGAGGGTCAATTATGATCATGGTGGATTGAAGGACGCATACTTGTATGTTCTCATCCACAAGGACCATCAGAAATTTCTAAGGTTTGCTCTTCTAGACAAACACTTCCAGTTTGTGGCTTTTTCTTTGGCCTTGCCACAGCTCCCAGAATCTTCTACAATGGTTCTGGGATCCCTGCTAGTGGTGCTCCAATTGCGGGGCATTGCAGTGGCACCTTCTCTGGATGACATACTGGTTCAGGCGCCTTCCTTTCAACAAGCAAGATCACGCACGGAAATGGGGTTATTTTTCCGGCGGTCTCACAGATGGAAGGTGAATTTGAAAGAAATCAAAGATTCGTTTCTTGCCTAGCACTTCAGTCCTCTCCTCAGCCATCAGTGGCTCAGTGTATGGAGGTAATTGGGCTGATGGTAGCGGCAATGGACATCATCCCGTTCACCCGTTTCCACCTCAGACCTAAGCAGTTAAGTTTACTCAGGTAGTGGAATGGAGATTATGCGGATCTGTCTCTGCGATTTCAGTCGGAGCAGGAGACAAGGGGTTGTCTCAGAATCTTCTCTCCCAGGGAACCTACTTTCGCAGTTCTTCCGGGGTGATTGTGACAACAGATACCAGCCTTTTGGGCTGGGGAGCAGTTTGGGGCTCTCTAAGAGAACATGGACTTAGTCGGAGTCTGTTCTACCCATAAACATTCTGGAATTGAGAGCAATCTTCAATCCTCTCCTAGCCTGGCCTCAGTTAGTTTCGGCCTGGTTCATCAGATTCCAGTCAAGCAATATAGCCTCGATGGCTTACATCAACCGTCAGGAACTCAGAGTTTTCCTGGCCATGATAGAGGTAGCCAAGATCGTTCAGTGGGCGGAGACCCACAATTGCTTTCTGTCGGCGACCCTCATACCAAAAGTGGACATCTGAGAGGCGGTCTTCGTAAGTAGGCAGACCTTTCACCTGGGGGAATTCCAGCCGGAAGTGTTTTTCCAACCTGATTCTCAAATGGGGTTAGTTGCACTTGGATCTCATGGATTCTCAACAGAATGCCAAGCTTTAGAGGTATGGGTCGAGGTCAAGGAACCCTCAGGCTGTACTGATAGACGCTCTGGTAGTACCTTGGAATTTCAGTCTCGCATACCTATTTCCTCCGTTTGCTTTTCTTTCTTGAGTCTTGGCTCAAATTAAGCAGGAGAGGGCGTCGGTAATCCTCATTTCACCGGCGTGGCTTCGCAGGATTTGGTATGCAGTCCTGGTGGATATGTTACATCTTCCACCTTGGAGACTTCCGTTGAGGAAGGACCTTTACTTTAAGGACTCTTCTTTCATCCAAATCTAGTTTCTCTGAAGCTGACTACTTGAAGATGAACGCTTTATTCTATCCAAGCATGGACTTTAGGAATCGGTCATTGAGACCATGATTCAGGCTCGTTAGCCTGTGGCTAGGGAAATTTTAACCATAAGATATGGTGTAAATATTTATACTGGTGTGAATCCAAGGACTACTCTTAAAAACCAGTAGAGTTCGGATTCCTAGAATTAGGCCCTTTTCTCCAAGGAGGTTTGGAGAAGGGACTATCGGCAAGTTTCCTAAGTGTTCGAATAACTGCCTTGCCTATTTTGTTACATGAACGTCAGGCGGACTCCCAGACGTTCATTCGTTTGGTCAGGCCTTGGTCAGGATCAGGCCTGTGTTCAAATCAGTTACTCCTCCTTGGAGTCTTAATTTAGTTGTTAAGGTTCTTCAAGGGGCTCAGTTTGAGTCGCTGCATTCCTTAGATATTAAGTTGTTATCCTGGAAAGTTTTGTTTCTTGTTGCTATCTCCTCTGCTCGTAGAGTGTCAGAGTGCTCGGTTTTACAGTATGAGTCTACTTACCTTATTTTTCAATCGGATAAGGTAGGTTTACGTACTAAATTAGTAGTAGTTTCAGACTGGAACATTAATCAGGAGATTGTTGTTCTTTCCTTGTGTCCTAATCCTTTTTTCATGAGGAACGGCTTCTACACAATCTGGACGTGGTACGTGCACTATGATTCTTATACAGGCGACTAAGGATTTTCATCAGTCTTCTATTTAACGTAAGAGACAGAAAGCTGCGGCTATTTCTTTTACTTTGTGGCTGAAGAGTATTATTTGCTTTGCTTCTGAAACTGCTGGACAACAGCCTCCCGAGGGAGTAACGGCTTTGTCTGCAAGGGTTTTCCCTCATCCTGGGCATTCATAATGAAGCCTTTTATGGAACAGTTTGCAAGCCTGCAACCTGGTCCTCTATTCACACTTTTTCAGTCTTCTATAAAATTGACTCTTTTGCCTCGGTTGAGGCCTCTTTTGGGAGAAAGGTTTTTCAAGCAGTCGTGCCTTCCGTTTAAGTTTCCTGTCTTGGCCCTCCCTTATCATCTGTGTACTCTAGCTTGGGTATTGATTTCCAACAGTAATTAATGATGATCCATGGACTCATTGTGTCATTAGAAAGAAAACAAAATTTATGCTTACCTGATAAATTTCTTTCTTTCTTGACACGATGAGTCCACGGCCCGCCCTGTTATTTAAACAGGTTGCTAGTATGTTATAAACTTCAGACACCTCTGCACCTTGTTTCTTCCTTTCCCTCCTTTACTTCGGTCGAATGACTGGGGTGGGAGGGAGGGGTGGAGATATTTAACAGCTTTGCTGTGGTGCTCTTTGCCGCCTCCTGCTGGGCAGGAGTGATATTCCCAATAGTAATTAGATGATCCGTGGACTCATCGTGTTAAGAAATAAATAAATTTATCAGGTAAGCATACATTTTGTTTTGTTCCTTTTTAATTATAAAATATAGTACAATTTTTATTTTTTTTAAATATAACTGCACAAAACAGTTTTAAGGGGTTAAAGTATGCGGATGTGGGGTGTAAGAAAAAAACGGCACTGAAAAGTGTCTTTACATTGCGGTCTATGGGGACTGTGTTAGCACTATAAATATATATGTATATGCTTCTATACATACAGTATATATTTAAGTGTTAATATGTGTATATATACACATATAAACACATAAATATATATATGAATATATTCATATACATATATACTTACAGTTTGCTGCCTATCACTGCGCGACTTTCCCCCTTCTCTGCGTTAGGTTGTCTGCCATGACTATCGGCATTAGAACAAGGCTCCCATTGTTGCTTTTGGAGGCACACTCTCGTGAGTGCAAAGCTTCCATGCAATGCAAATGCGAGGTTGTCTTTGTTGGGACATAAGGTGACTTGTCTTACTAAGTCCAAAACTGGATTACATTATTTGTCACGTTGTGAGTTATTTACTCGCCCCCATACTATCTTTTCTTCTTTCCTTTTTTCTGTTGTTAGTCTACAGTAAGAAAAGAGATGAGTATACATTTGAGAATCATCAGAGATTCCACCAGTTGTTCTAAGGTCTAAGAGTGACCATTAACATTACTAGATTTCCTCTTTTAAGTCATATAAGTTTAGTTAGGTCCATGTGTGACCTCTTTAGTACTGATAGGAACGTATGTTAAAAAAATGAGGTTTCATCTTTCTATATTCATCTTTATTGATGATTTGTCTTTTCAGATAATACATTGGTTTACATATAGCTTACTTTTAAACTGTATACTACTGTATATTATATTGTCTTGGAAATTACTTGTAAACCTGCTATCACTGTGTATGAATATGTTCTTTATGTTGTAATTTCCAAAAACCTCAATAAAAGATTAAAATATAAAAAAATGAAGAAAAAAAACCCAGCAACAAAGTTTACTGGTCCTTTAAGCATCAGATATGTCTTAATTTTTTAATAAAATAATTTAATCATAATTCAAAACGTAGGTAATTGCCTTACATTTTAAATGTACAGTAAAGGTTAAAGTGAAGGTAAACTTTGGTGAATGAAAGCACATTTTCTAAAAAATACTATTAAAAACAGGGGCACTTGTTTGGTCGCATTTCTGCAAGCTGCTCCAGCTTTCTAGAGCAATCTTTACGATATCTCCCTTTATATGCTCCATCTGACCCAGAGACTAACATATTGCTTATCTACCAAAGAAAATCTATCTAATGAGACTAAATCTACTGGAATGGCTGTTGGCTTCAGAGCCCGGAGCTTCATTTGAAGATTGTGGCCTTCAACACCGGCCACGCGGAATACCCCCCGGCAGGATCCTTTTTGGCTCCTGTCGTTAGTTAGCACGTCGAGTGCACCTACAACAAGCACCGAATAAGCAAAGGAGCCTTTATTAAACTGGCCGCCTATACATAATGACATTCGCAACCCGGGCTGGCCTGGAGGAGGTGGAATGCCTTCTAAGTTCCTACTACTTGCAATTTTGCTCACAGCTGGATTTAGAATGGGGCTCAATGTGTACCAATGCCGCTCAAGCTATCTGCCTAACCACTAAACAGGATCGTACACATACCCTCCAACACGCAGATGACATATCTTTGCATAAGCCGAGATCTAACAGTGCGGTAAAGGAAAGGGATAATTCGGTGCATTTGGGGGCCACGCATCTCCTTCTCCCTACAGCCAGACATAGCGCAACAGCTTGCACAGAGGATGGTGTGAAACCCTCATTTTACCCATGTGAACTTAGCCCAATACCGGATCCCTATGCTGTGAATTGTGGAAAGAGCAGGAGGAGAGACAGTACTACTGTAGATTGGACACTGCAGCTAGTCACATCATTTGTGCCGGATCCCTCAGCTCAGTCTCGCGACCAACCTGGGTCGCCACTGTCCCATCTCAGCATAGTAACTTGGTGCCGGCATGGAAAGGTTGGAATAGGATGATCTAGCTGTTCTCTGTTTGTCCCCCTGGACTCCCTCTATACCACACGTACCCCTTAGAAGGACTGCTGATATCTTTAGTAAGGTGGCGATATGACAGCCTATGCATATAGACTTGAAGTAACGGACTAAAGTAATGTGTTTTGCAATTCAATCCTCCTCAGTTAATCTGAGTTGTTCTTTCTAGGGGTTATGCATAGTCAAACTTGTTATCTGAATATGAGAAGTGCTGTGGTATAAAGTGATAGGGGATATTAGCAACATTTGCACTCAATTATTTTTCTTTATTCATTCTTATTTATTTACTATAGCGCCATTGTTTATTGGCAGTTCATATGCTTGTTAGACCATCTTTGTAGCGATCCCTGCTCACAACTCTATAACGTTGCACAGTAGCTCTATTGATTTTCTTACCCTTTTTTTTTGTTAAGTTTCAATTATAGAGGTCCTGGGTAATTGCTGGCTTACCACATATGTTTTTATTAACAAAGCTCTTTTTCCCACAGGCACCCTTTTCAAAAAATGTTATTTCTGCAAATTGTGAATTGTCTTTCTTAACACATGTTTTACCCCTAGTACTTCCATATGGATGTATAGTACAGTGTGAAACGGTCAATATTCGCATATGTTCCCTACCACAGCTTCATGACAATGTGTGCACTTAGAGGTTCCTTTAGATAATTACTTATGTTATGCACATGACATTACCACACTGCAATCTATCCTGTAGTGGAGGCTCCTTAAGCTAAATGTATATTTCTCCTGTTAAGTGTAGTCAGTCCACGGGTCATCCATTACTTATGGAATATATCTCTTCCTAACAGGAAACTGCAAGAGAATTACCCAGCAGAGCTGCTATATAGCTCCTCCCCTCACCTATCATACTCAGTCATTCTCTTGCAGCCTAACTAAAAAGGAAGCTGTGAGAGATCTGTGGTGTTTTTTAACTTAGTTTATTTCTACAATCAAAAGTTTGTTATTTTTAAATGGCACCGGAGTGTGCTGTTTATTCTCAGGCAGCATTAGAAGAAGAATCTGCCTGGGTTTTTTTCTATGGTCTTAGCAGACGTAACTAAGATCCACTGGCTGTTTCTCATCTGAGGAGTGAGGTAACTTCAGAGAAGGGGAATAGCATGCAGGGCTCCCCTGCAACAAATGAGGTATGTGCAGTAATTTATTTTCTGAGGAATGGAATTGACTGAGAAAATACTGCTGATACCATTGTAAAGTAAGTTCAGCCTTAAATGCAGTGATAGCGACTGGTATCAGGCTGATGTGTGTGTGTGTGTACACTGAATGTATTTTTCTAAGGAATGGAATTGACTCTGAAAATACTGTTAATACTGAAATAATGTATGAGCCTTAACTGCAGTAAAAACGACTGGTAGCAGGCTTATTAATAATAATACATAACTTTCAAATGTATGTTTAAAACGTTTACTGGCTTGTTAATCGTTTTTGTGAGGTACTTGGTGATAAAACTTATTAGGGCATGATTTTTACCACATGGCCATTTTTGTTTTCTGCATAGAAACAGTTTCTGAGCTTCCCCACTGTTGTAATATGAGTGGGAGGGGCCTATTTTAGCGCTTTTTTGCGCAGTAAAAATTCAGTCACAATCTGTCTACTTCATCCTCCATGATCCAGATCGTCTCTAGAGAGCTCAGGGGTCTTCAAAATCCATTTTGAGGGAGGTAATCAGGCACAGCAGTCCTGTGACAGTGTATTTGACTGTGAGAAAAACGTTAATTATATAATTGTTATCCGTTTTTGGGCACTAAGGGGTTAATCATCCATTTGCTGGTGGGTGCAATCCTTTGCTAACTTAATACATTTACTGTGAAAATTTGGTTGCTATAACTATTTTGGTCATTGTTATTTCAACTGTGTCAGTTTTTCTGTGCTTCTTAAAGGCACAGTAACGTTTTTTATATTGCTTGTAAATTAATTTTGAAAAGTATTTCCAAGTTTGCTAGTCTCATTGCTAGTTTGTTTAAACATGTCTGACTCAGATGAATCTCTTTGTTCACTATGTTTAAAGGCCAATGTGGAGCCCAATAGAAATTTGTGTACTAATTGCATTGATGCTACTTTAAATAAAAGTCAATCTTTACATGTAAAGAAATTATCACCAGACGACGAGGGGGAAGTTATGCCGACTAACTCTCCTCACGTGTCAGTACCTTCGCCTCCCGCTCAGGAGGTGCGTGATTTTGTGGCGCCAAGTACATCAGGGAGGCCCTTACAAATCACTTTGCAAGACATGGCTACTGTTATGACAGAAGTATTATCTAAGTTGCCAGAATTAAGAGGCAAGCGCGATAGCTCTGGGTTAAGGATAGAGCGCGCGGATGAGATGAGAGCCATGTCAGATACTGCGTCACAGTTTGCAGAACGTGAGGACGGAGAGCTTCATTCTGTGGGTGACGGATCTGATCCAGGGAGACTGGATTCAGAGATTTCCAATTTTAAATTTAAGCTAGAGAACCTCCGCACATTGCTAGGGGAGGTATTAGCGGCTCTGAATGATTGTAACACGGTTGCAATTCCAGAGAAATTATGTAGGTTGGATAGATACTATGCGGTACCGGTGTGTACTGACGTATTTCCTATACCAAAAAGGCTTACAGAGATTATTAGCAAGGAGTGAGATAGACCGGGTGTGCCTTTTACCCCTCCTCCCATATTTAGGAAAATGTTTCCTATTGACGCCACCACACGAGACTTATGGCAGACGGTCCCTAAGGTGGAGGGAGCAGTTTCTACTTTAGCTAAGCGTACGACTATCCCGGTGGAGGATAGTTGTGCCTTTTCAGATCCAATGGATAAAAAATTAGAGGGTTACCTTAAGAAAATGTTTGTTCAACAAGGTTTTATTTTACAGCCCCTCGCATGCATTGCGCCTGTCACTGCTGCGGCAGCATTCTGGTTTGAGTCTCTGGAAGAGGCCATTCGCTCAGCTCCATTGGATGAAATAATCAACAAGCTTAAGACACTTAAGCTAGCTAACGCATTTGTTTCTGATGCCGTTGTGCATTTAACCAAACTTACGGCTAAGAACTCCGGATTCGCCATCCAAGCGCGCAGAGCGCTATGGCTTAAATCCTGGTCAGCTGACGTGACTTCTAAATCTAAATTGCTTAATATTCCTTTCAAAGGGCAGACCTTATTCGGGCCCGGCTTGAAATAAATTATTGCTGATATTACGGGAGGTAAGGGCCATGCTCTACCTCAGGACAGGACCAAATCAAAGGCCAAACAGTCTAATTTTCGTGCCTTTCGTAACTTCAAGGCAGGAGCAGCATCAACTTCCTCCGCTCCAAAACAGGAAGGAGCTGTTGCTCGTTACAGACAGGGCTGGAAAGTTAACCAGTCCTGGAACAGGGGCAAGCAGGCCAAGAAACCTGCTGCTGCCCCCAAAACAGCATGAAGAGAGGGCCCCCTATCCGGAAACGGATCTAGTGGGGGGCAGACTTTCTCTCTTCGCCCAGGCTTGGGCAAGAGATGTCCAGGATCCCTGGGCGTTGGAGATCATATCTCAGGGATATCTCCTGGACTTCAAAACTTCTCCTCCACGGGGGCGATTTCATCTTTCAAGGTTATCAGCAAACCAAATAAAGAAAGAGGCGTTTCTACGCTGTGTACAAGACCTCTTACTAATGGGGGTAATCCACCCAGTTCCGCGGACGGAACACGGGAAGGGATTCTATTCAAACCTATTTGTGGTTCCCAAGAAAGAGGGAACCTTCAGGCCAATCTTGGACTTAAAAATCCTAAACAAATTTCTAAGAGTTCCATCATTCAAAATGGAAATATTCGAACCATCCTTCCCATGATCCAAGAGGGTCAGTACATGACCACAGTGGATCTAAAGGATGCCTACCTTCACATACCGATTCACAAGGACCATTACCGGTATCTGAGATTTGCCTTCCTAGACAGGCATTACCAGTTTGTAGCTCTTCCCTTCGGATTAGCTACGGCTCCAAGAATCTTTACAAAAATTCTAGGATCACTTCTGGCGGTACTAAGACCGCGAGGCATAGCGGTGACTCCGTACCTAGACGACATTCTGATACAAGCGTCAAGTTTTCAAACTGCCAAGTCTCATACAGAGATAGTTCTGGCATTTCTGAGGTCGCATGGGTGGAAGGTGAACGTGGAAAAGAGTTCTCTATTACCACTTACAAGAGTTCCCTTTCTAGGGACTCTTATAGATTCTGTAGAGATGAAAATTTACCTGACAGAGGCCAGGTTATTAAAACTTCTAAATGCTTGCCGTGTCCTTCACTCCATTCCACACCCGTCAGTAGCTCAGTGCATGGAAGTAATCGGCTTAATGGTAGCGGCAATGGACATAGTACCATTTGCGCGCCTGCATCTCAGACCGCTGCAATTGTGCATGCTAAGTCAGTGGAACGGGGATTACTCAGATTTGTCCCCCCTACTAAATCTGGATCAAGAGACCAGAGATTCTCTTCTATGGTGGCTTTCTCGGCCACATCTGTCCAAGGGGATGACCTTTCGCAGGCCAGATTGGACGATTGTAACAACAGACGCCAGCCTTCTAGGCTGGGGAGCAGTCTGGAATTCCCTGAAAGCTCAGGGATTATGGACTCAGGAGGAGAAACTCCTCCCAATAAATATTCTGGAGTTAAGAGCAATATTCAATGCTCTTCTAGCTTGGCCTCAGTTAGCAACTCTGAGGTTCATCAGATTTCAGTCTGACAACATCACGACTGTGGCTTACATCAACCATCAAGGGGGAACCAGAAGTTCCCTAGCGATGTTGGAAGTCTCAAAGATAATTCGCTGGGCAGAGTCTCACTCTTGCCACCTGTCAGCGATCTACATCCCAGGCGTGGAGAACTGGGAGGCGGATTTTCTAAGTCGCCAGACTTTTCATCCGGGGGAGTGGGAGCTTCATCCGGAGGTCTTTGCTCAACTGATTCGTCGTTGGGGCAAACCAGATCTGGATCTCATGGCGTCTCGTCAGAACGCCAAGCTTCCTTGTTACGGATCCAGGTCCAGGGACCCGGGAGCGGTGCTGATAGATGCTCTGACAGCCCCTTGGGTCTTCAACATGGCTTATGTGTTTCCACCATTCCCGATGCTTCCTCGTTTGATTGCCAAGATCAAACAGGAGAGAGCTTCGGTGATTCTGATAGCGCCTGCGTGGCCACGCAGGACCTGGTATGCAGACCTAGTGGACATGTCGTCCTGTCCACCGTGGTCTCTGCCTCTGAGACAGGACCTTCTAATTCAGGGTCCTTTCAAACATCCAAATCTAATTTCTCTGAGGCTGACTGCATGGAGATTGAACGCTTGATTCTATCAAAGCGTGGCTTCTCAGAGTCGGTTATTGATACCTTAATACAGGCTAGGAAGCCTGTTACCAGAAAAATTTACCATAAGATATGGCGTAAATATTTACATTGGTGCGAATCCAAGAGTTACTCATGGAGTAAGGTTAGGATTCCTAGGATATTGTCCTTTCTACAAGAGGGTTTAGAAAAGGGCTTATCTACTAGTTCGTTAAAGGGACAGATTTCTGCTCTGTCTATTCTTCTACACAAACGTCTGGCTGAAGTTCCAGACGTTCAGGCTTTCTGTCAGGCTTTAACTAGGATTAAGCCTGTGTTTAAGTCTGTTGCTCCGCCGTGGAGCTTAAACTTAGTTCTTAATGTTCTTCAAGGCGTTCCATTTCAACCCCTTCATTCCATTGATATCAAGCTGTTATCTTGGAAAGTTCTGTTTTTGATGGCTATTTCCTCGGCTCGAAGAGTCTCTGAGTTATCTGCCTTACATTGTGATTCTCCTTATCTGATTTTTCATTCAGACAAGGTAGTCCTGCGTACTAAACCTGGGTTCTTACCTAAGGTAGTTACTAACAGGAATATCAATCAAGAGATTGTTGTTCCATCTCTGTGTCCTAACCCTTCTTCAAAGAAGGAACGACTTTTGCATAATCTGGACGTAGTCCGTGCCCTGAAATTCTATTTGCAGGCAACTAAGGATTTTCGTCAAACTTCTTCCCTGTTTGTCGTTTACTCTGGACAGAGGAGAGGTCAAAAGGCTTTGGCTACCTCTCTCTCTTTTTGGCTTCGTAGCATAATACGCTTAGCCTATGAGACTGCTGGACAGCAGCCTCCTGAAAGGATTACAGCTCATTCTACTAGAGCTGTGTCTTCCACCTGGGCCTTTAAAAATGAGGCCTCTGTTGAACAGATTTGCAAGGCTGCGACTTGGTCTTCGCTTCACACTTTTTAAACATTTTACAAATTTGACACTTTTGCTTCGTCGGAGGCTATTTTTGGGAGAAAGGTACTTCAGGCAGTGTTTCCTTCTGTTTAATGTTCCTGCCTTGTCCCTCCCTTCATCCGTGTACTTTAGCTTTGGTATTGGTATTCCATAAGTAATGGATGACCCGTGGACTGACTACACTTAACAGGAGAAAACATAATTTATGCTTACCTGATAAATTCCTTTCTCCTGTAGTGTAGTCAGTCCACGGCCCGCCCTGTTTTTACGGCAGGTCTAAATTTTAATTAAACTCCAGTCACCACTGTACCCTATGGTTCCTCCTTTCTCGTCTGCTTTGGTCGAATGACTGAGTATGATAGGTGAGGGGAGGAGCTATATAGCAGCTCTGCTGGGTAATTCTCTTGCAGTTTCCTGTTAGGAAGAGATATATTCCATAAGTAATGGATGACCCGTGGACTGACTACACTACAGGAGAAAGGAATTTATCAGATAAGCATAAATTATGTTTTCCTGATATATATACAGCATAGAAGAAACAGTTTTTACTAGCTATGTAAGGGCAATGTATAATAGTGTATGGTAGTGACTATGCTTCCCTGTGTGACTCGTCTGCTATTCCTACAGTGATCACATACCAAGTATATAGTAACAATGGGGAATAGGTTTGAGAAAAATATTTTTGTCCACTGTGTCCACACAATGTATTGTGTACTCAGGTTTGGCTTAGGCAATTAGAGTTGGACCGCCGGCGGCCGAGGCGGACCACCACATCAAGATCTTGAATATTATTATAGCCATTATTTGGAACCTACTTTCCTTAGTCACACTATATATACATTAACTCTTAGCTCTTAGTTTATATTATTGAGGAATAGCACTAAACTGTAGAAATTTGGTTATAACTCCAGATATAGACAGGGTTATGTATATACCAGGTTATTACCTACCCCCATTTGTTTGCCCTTTGACATATTACTCTAAGCCCCACAGCGCTAATTACACTAGAGGACAGATGTCTAGTCATATGCTATTCTTCATATAATCACAGACATGAAAGTTAATTAGCTCCCGGACAATTCTCCAGAAAATAAAACTAGCTGTTAAAATATCCATTCCTCCTAGATGAATTATAAATCACCCTATAAGTACACTTGGTTTTATCATCACTATTGGGACTCTTAGATACTCCTTCCTTAACATAGACAGGTTTATGTATATACTAGGCTCTTACCCACCCCCATAAGTCTGCTCTTTGACATGTTACTCTAAACCCCACAGCGCTAATCACGCTGGAAGACAGATATCTAGTCACATGCTATCCTTCATATAATTATAGATGTGAGAGTTAACTAGCTCCTGGACAATTCCCCAAAAATAAAACTAGCTGGTAGCACATCCACTCCCCCTAAACAAACTATGCACCACCCTATAAGTACACTTGGTTTGGCCATCACTGTTTGGACTCTTAGATATTTATTTGGTGGCCAGGGGAAAAAACTTACGATATTACCTAGAGGCTCCTTTGTTAACTTGTGAACACATCAGCTCACTATTATCTAATCACTTTCAGTTAGAAGGGATTAAATTCGGTCATGTTTATATGTTTTTCTTGTACAATAATCCCTAAGAGTTTGTTATTTCTAGTTCAAAAGCATTAGAAAAATTTGCTATGCCTAGAATATAATAGTATAAAAACAAGGTTTATCATTTGAGATCCACGAGTGGTCTCCTTTGTTTGAAATATCCTTCTTTTACTTTATATTTCATTTTATCCTTTTGAGGCCCAAGAGTGGCCTATTGTGTCATGTAGAAGGTTGCTAGGAAATTGGCATCTCATGCTAGTAAGGTTCACATGGCACGCAGTTTATCCTTTACCCTTATTGTTCTTATTGCTTGTAAAACTTATGTCTTTTCTCATGTGAATTATCTTTTATGATGTTGTATGCCTCTAAATGAACCTTGAATAAAAATATTAAAAAACAAAAAAACAAAACAAAACAGGGGCACTTTCATTCATCAAAGTTTACAAAGCAGCCGTTTTGATTAAAAACTTTTTTTTCTTTTCACAGCCAGAGCAGCTTCCCCCTCCTGGAAATCCTCTCTTCACATGTCAGCAATGACTAATCTGGCTTCCTCCAATCACAGCATGGCCTCAGGCAATGACTACCCTGGGGGGGAAAGCCGTGATTGGAGGAAGCCGGATTAGTCATTGCTGACATGTGAAGAGAGGATTTCCAGGAGGGGGAAGCTGCTCTAGCTGTGAAAAGAAAAAAAAGGTACGTTTTTAATCAAAATGGCTGCTTTGTAAACTTTGATGAATGAAAGTGCCCCTGTTTTTAATAGTATTTTTAAAAAACGGGCTTTCATTCATCAAAGTTTACCTTCACTTTAAGATCTATTGATTGAGTAGTTAACAAAAGATTAAAAATGTGTGATCTATCAATTCATTAATCGACTAGAGCTTTAAATGTAATCCATTTCCCATCTCATTATATACTATGCAAAATAATAAATAAACAATATTTTATACGACTTTATAGGACAGCTGATTAAACTGGACACATTCTAGTCCATTGGCTGTTATAGTTCTCATCTCTGAAATATTGTATGTTTATTTAATTAATTTAAAACATACAGGGATTTGGGGAATTCTGAAGCTATTCCACGCATGCATATCTATAAAAAACCCTGACAACTTTTTTCCAAAATTGCAGCTTTTGATACATCCCCTGGGAATCGTGAGGCGTATGGCCTGGTGCACTGTGAGCATATCAAGCTGCCAGGTTTAGTAGCTTCACTGAGCCAAATCATTTAAGGGATATGTATTGTATGTAACATTGCCAGGGCACTCATTGCTTACAAGTGCCATGGATGCTGCAATATGATGTAGTTTCCATTAATATCTGTGAATTCCACTGCATAGCTTGTTAGAATATGCAATATTTGTCATTTTATAACGATATATTCTTTGTTCTCATTCTATAGTAAACAAATATTTAGCACAGTCATTTTTTAATACTAAATTACTTAAAGGGACACTCAAGTCAAAATAAACTTTTATGTTTCAGATAGAGCGTGCAGTTTTAAGACACTTTCAGCTAGATTACAAGTTTTGCATTGCGGCTTGTAACATTGAAAATATGGCATTTTCAGCATTAAAACAGCACCGCCGCTATTACGAGTCTTGTCCATATAGGTGTACCGCAACGTCAGTCCCGCACACGTAAAAATTACATATTTGCATGGGATTCCCATAGCGCTGCTATTACTAGTTTTGCGGTGAGGCTAAAAAGTGAGCGTTACAGTCTAAAACCACAAGATCCGTAACGCCATCTAAAGTCAGTAGTTATGAGTTTTACGTTACAAAGCTGTAGCTTAAATCTCATAACTAAACTGCTACAAAGTACACTAACACCCATAAACTACCTATTAACCCCTAAACCAAGGCCCTCCCGCATTGCAAACACTATAATAAATTTATTAACCCCTAATCTGCCTCTCCCGATATCGGCGCCACAAAAATGTATTAACCCCTATTCCGCTTCTCCCCAACATCGTCACCGCTATACTAAAGTTATTAACCCCTAAACCGCAAGCCCCCCACAACGAAATATACTAAAATAAACTATTAACCCCTAAACTGAAAGCCCCCACAACAAAATAAACTAATTTAAAATAGTAACCCCTAAACCTAATGACCCCCTAACTTTATATTAAAATTACAATTTACCTATCTTAAATTAAATTAAAACTTACCTGTCAAATTACCTACAAAAAATAAAAACTAACTAAATTACGAAAATAACAAAAACAAATGATCAAAAATAAAAAAGAATTACACCTAATCTAATAGCCCTATCAAAATAAAAAAGCCCACCCAAAAAAAACTAGCCTACAATAAGCTACCAATGGCCCTTAAAAGGGCCTTTTGTGGGGAATTGCCCCAAAGATATCAGCTCTTTTACCTGTAAAAAATATACAAACACCCCCCCAACATTAAAACCCACCACCCCCACAAACAGCCCCCCACAAATAAATCAAATAAAAACCCTAACTCTAAAATAACCTAAGCTAATTATTTCCCTGAAAAGGGCATTTGTATGGGCAGTGCCCTTAAAATGCATTTCACTCTTTTACTGCCCAGACCCTAAACTAAAAAAAAATCCCACCCAAAAAACCCTTAAAAAAAACCTAACACTAACCCCAAGACGATCCACTTACAGTTGTTGAAGTCCCGCTTGAAGGATCCATCCAGCCGGCAAAGTCCTCATCCATGCGGCAAGAAGTCTTCATCCAGACGGTCTCTTCTATCTTCATCCAGCCGGCGCGGAGCGGGTCCATCCTGAAAACATCCGACGCGGAGCTCCTCTTCTTACGGTCGCCACCGTAAACTGAATCTTCAATGCAAGTGACGTCATCCAAGATGGCGTCCCTTGCATTCCTTTTGGCTGAAAGATTTGAATCAGCCAATAGGAACTAGGACTCTCATTCTATTGGCTAATTCTGCTTATCTGAAATTCAGAGTAGGTATTACATTTTTTTATTATGTCCTTTAAAGGGATACTAAGGTCAAAATATAATGATTCAAATAGAGGATGTAATTTTATGTAACATTCTAATTTACTTATATTATCAAATTTGCTTTGTTCTGTTGGTAATACTTTGTTGAAGAGTAAATCTAGGTAGGCTCACATTAGCTCAGAATTGTGGATGTGCCTTCAGCAAACTTTGGCTGTAGTGTTTGCAACAATGTGCATCATTGCTGTAAACATTGTTGCAAACACTGCTGCCATAGAGTACTAAAAATATGTGCACACTTCTGAGCCTCCTAGGTTTACTCCTCTACAAAGGATACCAAGAGAATAAAGCATATTTTTTCATTTTCATTGAAGTTAATGCAAACATTTTAAATTACATTACAAGCGTATACCCAAAAATGTAGCTTGTATTCAACATTATGTATAAAAAAAACAACTTTATTTCATGAATCAGACAGAGCATACATTTTTAATCAACTCTCAAGTTTACTTCCATTATCAATCATTCTCTTGGTCACCTTGCAGAAATTAATAAAAATGTTGATTGCTACCCACAGTATTGGTAGAAAAAGAGGAACTGCAATTCTTCTAAATAAATCATTAGACTATAAGCTTTTATATCAAGGGGTCAATTTATGTAAGTGCGAGCGGATACGATACAATGTAGCGTATCATGTCCGCTGCACATTGATAAATGCCGACATCATACGCTGTTGGCATTTATCATTGCACCAGCAGTTCTTGTGAACTGCTGGTGCAATGCCGCTACCTGCGGATTTGCGGCCAATCGGCCGCTAGCAGGCGGTGTCAATCATCCCGATCGTATTCGATCGGGTTGATTTCTGTCCGCCACCTCAGAGCAGGCGGACAGATTATGGAGCAGCGGTCTTAAGACCGCTCCTTTATAACTTCTGTTTCTGGCGAGCCTGAAACGGAGCTTGATAAATTGACCCCCAAGAATTATATAAATTAGATAATAAGATAAAAATAGCCATAACATTATAGTAAAGTTAGAATTAATAAAGAAATGTTTACTTTATATAATGTTTATAGCCCAAAGAAATTTGATAAACAATTTTGGACTTCCTTGCAGACACGTTTATTGCCTTATATTAATACAAACTTAATATTAGGTGGAGATTTTAATGTTAAGGTTATTTGGTAATGTACATAATCCTACAATTCACACATAACAATTTCATCATGCTCACATTTCAATTGAATTATAAAAAGACACCTAAGAAAAAGATAATATACTTAGATTTCCTAGATGCTTATTTCTTATCTTGAAATGGAAAGAATACTTAGAATTTCATTAGGATTTTCTTTTAAAGGGACATAATACTCATATGCTAAATCACTTGAAACTGATGCAGT
Organism: Bombina bombina; assembly: GCF_027579735.1. NCBI lineage: Eukaryota > Metazoa > Chordata > Amphibia > Anura > Bombinatoridae > Bombina > Bombina bombina. Next base: position 868,267,977 of record NC_069503.1, on the reverse strand, counting down.
ATAACTGTAAAAAGCTGACAGAAAAATATCACCTAAGCATCTCTATGTAAAGGAAGATCTTTTACCTCACAATCTCCTCAGCTCAGCAGAGTAAGTTATGTGTAAAAAGTTATACTCAGTTACTGCCCAGCTGCAGGTAAAAAAAAAAAAATGAAAAAAATGAACAGTAGCCAATCAGCATCTACAGTGCTGAGGTCATGAACTCTTTTACTGTGATCTCATGAGATTTCACTTAACTCTCATGAGATTTAATTGTAAACTTCCTTACACTGAATAGGGAAATAAGATGAGTGTGCACAAAAGCTTGCTCCTTCCGCTGTCCCGGGACAGAGGTACTGATTTGTTGCTTAGAAGTCCTTTACAATGGGATGTGGCTACTGAGAAACTTTTGAGGTAAAATATCTTTCTTTTTTACATAGAGATGTTCAGGTGATATTTTCTAGTCAGCTTTTTACAGCTATACTGCATCACTTTCAAGTGTTTAAACATTTGGGTATTATGGCCCTTTAAGATAAACAGAGATATTTTGGGAAGCCAACAAATATATTGAAATATGTTATAAAACTCAAAAAGAAAACTAGAGAAAAAGAAATGAATCTTTCTAAACAATTACGGCTAGATTTAGAGTTTTGTCGGTAAGGACCCGCGTAGCTAACGCTGGCTTTTTTCTGGCCGCTCCTTTAAAATAACTCTGGTATTGAGAGTTCATATAATGTCAGCGTTAGGCTCTAAAAAAGGAGCGTAGAGCATATTTAACGCAGCTTCAACTCTCGATACCAGAGTTGCTTACGGACGCGGCCAGCCTCAAAAACGTGCTCGTGCACGATTCCCCCATAGGAAACAATGGGGCTGTTTGAGCTGGAAAAAAAACTAACACCTGCAAAAAAGCCGCGTTCAGCTCCTAACGCAGCCCTATTGTTTGCTATGGGGAAACACTTCCTACGTCTGCACCTAACACCCTAACATGTACCCCGAGTCTAAACACCCCTAGCCTTACACTTATTAACCCCTAATCTGCCGCCCCCGCTATCGCTGACCCCTGCATATTATTTTTAACCCCTAATCTGCCGCTCCGTAAACCGCCGCTACTTACATTATCCTTATGTACCCCTAATCTGCTGCCCCTAACACCGCCGACCCCTATATTATATTTATTAACCCCTATTCTGCCCCCCACAATGTCGCCTCCACCTGCCTACACTTATTAACCCCTAATCTGCCGAGCGGACCGCACCGCTATCATAATAAAGTTATTAACCCCTAATCCGCCTCACTAACCCTATAATAAATAGTATTAACCCCTAATCTGCCCTCCCTAACATCGCCGACACCTAACTTCAATTATTAACCCCTAATCTGCCGACCGGAGCTCACCGCTATTCTAATAAATTTATTAACCCCTAAAGCTAAGTCTAACCCTAACACTAACACCCCCCTAACTTAAATATAATTTAAATCTAACGAAATTAATTAACTCTTATTAAATAAATTATTCCTATTTAAAGCTAAATACTTACCTGTAAAATAAATCCTAATATAGCTACAATATAAATTATAATTATATTATAGCTATTTTAGGATTAATATTTATTTTACAGGTAACTTTGTATTTATTTTAACCAGGTACAATAGCTATTAAATAGTTAATAACTATTTAATAGCTAAAATAGTTAAAATAATTACAAAATTACCTGTAAAATAAATCCTAACCTAAGTTACAATTAAACCTAACACTATACTATCATTAAATTAATTAAATAAAATACCTACAATTACCTACAATTAAACCTAACACTACACTATCAATACATTATACATTAATTAAATACAATACCTACAAATAACTACAATGAAATAAACTAACTAAAGTACAAAAAATAAAAAAGAACTAAGTTACAAAAAATAAAAAAATATTTACAAACATAAGAAAAATATTACAACAATTTTAAACTAATTACACCTACTCTAAGCCCCCTAATAAAATAACAAAGACCCCCAAAATAAAAAAATGCCCTACCCTATTCTAAATTAATAAATTTAAAAGCTCTTTTACCTTACCAGCCCTGAACAGGGCCCTTTGCGGGGCATGCCCCAAGAAGTTCAGCTCTTTTGCCTGTAAAAAAAAACATACAATACCCCCCCCAACATTACAACCCACCACCCACATACCCCTAATCTAACCCAAACCCCCCTTAAATAAACCTAACACTAAGCCCCTGAAGATCATCCTACCTTGTCTTCACCTCACCGGGTATCACCAATCGGTCCTGGCTCCAAAATCTTCATCCAACCCAAGCGGGGGCTGGCGATCCATCATCCGGTGGCTGAAGAGGTCCAGAAGAGGCTCCAAAGTCTTCATCCTATCCGGGAAGAAGAGTAGATCCGGACCGGCAACCATCATCTTCCAAGCGGCATCTTCTATCTTCATCCGATGAGGACCGGCTCCATCCTGAAGACCTCCACCGCGGACCCATCTTCATCCGGTGACGTCCAACTGAAGAATGACGGTTCCTTTAAGGGACGTCATCCAAGATGGCGTCCCTCGAATTCCGATTGGCTGATAGGATTCTATCAGCCAATCGGAATTAAGGTAGGAATATTCTGATTGGCTGATGGAATCAGCCGATCAGATTTAAGTTCAATCCGATTGGCTGATCCAATCAGCCAATCAGATTGAGCTCGCATTCTATTGGCTGTAATTTAATGATAGTATAGTGTTAGGTTTAATTGTAACTTAGGTTAGGATTTATTTTACAGGTAATTTTGTAATTATTTTAACTATTTTAGCTATTAAATAGTTCTTAACTATTTAATAGCTATTGTACCTGGTTAAAATAAAAACAAAGTTACCTGTAAAATAAATATTAATCCTAAAATAGCTATAATATAATTATAATTTATATTGTAGCTATATTAGGATTTATTTTACAGGTAAGTATTTAGCTTTAAATAGGAATAATTTATTTAATAAGAGTTAATTAATTTCGTTAGATTTAAATTATATTTAAGTTAGGGGGGTGTTAGTGTTAGGGTTAGACTTAGCTTTAGGGGTTAATACATTTATTAGAATAGCGGTGAGCTCCGGTCGGCAGATTAGGGGTTAATAATTGAAGTTAGGTGTCGGCGATGTTAGGGAGGGCAGATTAGGGGTTAATACTATTTATTATAGGGTTAGTGAGGCGGATTAGGGGTTAATAACTTTATTATAGTAGCGGTGCGGTCCGCTCGGCAGATTAGGGGTTAATAAGGATAACTTAAGTAGCAGCGCTTTGCGGTCGGCAGATTAGGGGTTAATTATTGTAGGTAGCTGGCTGCGACGTTGTGGGGGGCAGGTTAGGGGTTAATAAATATAATATAGGGGTCGGCGGTGTTAGGGGCAGCAGATTAGGGGTACATAAGGATAACGTAGGTGGCGGTCGGCAGATTAGGGGTTAAAAAATTTAATCGAGTGGCGGCGATGTGGGGGGCCTCGGTTTAGGGGTACATAGGTAGTTTATGGGTGTTAGTGTACTTTAGAGTACAGTAGTTAAGAGCTTTATGAACCGGCGTTAGCCCAGAAAGCTCTTAACTACTGACTTTTTTCTGCGGCTGGAGTTTTGTCGTTATATTTCTAACGCTCACTTCAGACACGACTCTAAATACCTGAGTTAGAAAAATCCCATTGAAAAGATAGGATACGCAATTGACGTAAGGGGATCTGCGGTATGGAAAAGTCGCGGCTGAAAAGTGAGCGTTAGACCCTTTTTTGAGTGACTCCAAATACCGGAGGAAGCCTAAAACCAGCGTTAGGAGCCTCTAACGCTGGTTTTCACGCGCTTAGTGAATAGATACAATGCATGCCTATAGAAGCAGACTAAGGAAAATTGGGAAAGAAATTGCAATACAAAGAAAGAATGAGATATGCATTATATAATCATATATAAGGCCAGTAAACTTGTAGCAAATGTATTCACATTAAAATACTATCAATACTTTCAAAGTAGACTGTGTTAGATATGTAAATTTAAACAAGATTATCTTGTCACATATTTTGAGCAAATATATTTAAAGCCTGAATGTGACTTTAATAACAAAAATATCTTTTGGAATTCAATAAAATTACCAGCCATTTCTAACTTAGATTTGGAAAGTCTAAATTTGTATATAACAATTGAAGAGATAGTAAAAGCAATTAATGAATCTGCATTAGGCAAATCATCTGGACCTGATCAACTACCGTCAGAATTGTATAAAATTTTGAAAATTTAAATTACTCAAGTTACTTACCAAACTCTCTAATGAATACATGTCTAATGGAAATCAAGTATCTTAAAATGTTACTTTATCTAATGTTCTTATTAAGAAACCTTATAAAGGTCCTGAACTGAGAGAATCTTATAGATCTTATAGACTACTAAATGTTGACTATAAAATTGGAACAAATATCTTGGCTAAAAGATTTCAACCAGTCCTAGAAAAGATCATACATAAAGACAAAACTAGCTTTATAAAGGGCACAACTTCTTATAATAATCTACGAAAAAATTTTCTTAGTTCTAGCTGATAATTGGAGACTCGTTTAAAAAAAACAAATAGATAAAACATTCATTACAGAAGACGCAGATAAAGCCTTTGATTCTTTAATATGGGATCCCTTATTTATGGTCTTGAATACATTTGGATCTAGAGGGAGAATAGTGCAGTTAATTACCAAATTATATACAAATTCAGTAACTACTATGTTAATAAATGGATTAATTACAAGACAGTTTAGTCTATTCAAGGGTACAAGAAAGGGATGTCCACTCCCCCCTCTTTTTTATTTAATTTCAATTTTTATTAAAGAAACAAATTGCACAACAGGTAACAGAAGTGTACAAACAAAGTCTGTTTACAATGCTTCCATTTACAATATACAGGTGACATATGCATTGAAGAAAGACATAAGACAATTGTAATATATGTTTTAAAGAGAAAAAGGAACCAGTCATATCTTAATTCGGAATTGGTGCTATGGGGTATGATCCTCTAATGTGGGCTCTGTGTGTCAGAGGGATGACAATAGTCCTCCCACAGGAAGTTCTGGGTTAGTCTGGTGAGTGTATAGTACCATCTGCATAGGAGCTTCATGTTCATCTCCACGTTAGTTACTGAGGAGGTTGTTCTACTCATGTTCCGGAAAATCTTAGACCAATCTAGTGGGAATTTAAATTTGAAGCCCATCCATCCATTTTGTTGTATATAATGGAAGATTCCTGGAGTAGTATTCTATCAAAAGTTTGTATGTGAGCGATAGTGTGCCTTAATGTATGTGGTGGTATTGTATAGGGTTTTAAAGGGGGTAAGGGGTCTGCAAAGCTGTTGTTTTTGTGAGTGGAGAATAGATATAATAATTTATTTGAAAATATGTATACCATTGGTTATATATGTCACCATAATTATCGTTTAGTGAAGTTTTTGTTTTGAGTTTTCCATTCTGCAATGCAAAGTGGCATGGGGCAGCATCCCGTAGAGTTATAGGTTCGACATGTGCTTTAGGGAGATCTAACTGCAGATTTGGGTTATCTTTTAATTGGGTCAGCAGTGAGGGAATTGTGGATATATTCTGTGATTTAATGATATAGTGATCCCAGAGTGTAAATGTAGTTTTGGTTATTGTGGCTGTTAGTGGCCGTAAATTATTTTGCTGGAGAGGGAGCCAACAACCAGCTACTTGCTGTCTCTGTCAAGCTGTGTTCTATGTAGACCCATTCTTTATGCATGGGGTTTTTACACCAATCTATTATACGTATTAGTGCTGCTGACATATAATAGTATCTTAGATTCGGCCCAGGCCTCCCCTATTTTTAGGTCTGTATATAGTGTTTTTTGCTATGCGGTGGTGCTTATTTTGCCATAGAAAAGTATTTAAAATGCCTTGAAGTTTGTTGATAAGAGTGTTTAGTAATGGTATCTGGACAGTTTGAAAAATATACAGGATTTTGGGGAGTATGGACATTTTTATTGCGCTTAATCTACCCAACCAAGACATTGTTTTGTGCTGCTAGGAGTTTAGCTTGTGTTGGATTTTAATCATTATAGCTTTGTAGTTGAGGGAGAATAGTGTCTGTAGGTCTCTAGAGAACCCCCAGGCACTCTCCTCCCTTTTATATAATTCAGACATAGAGCCCTTATCTGAAGCTTTAAAAAAGAATATTGAAGGTATTTAAATTGGTAATAATGAATTAGACGCCTCTCTACGCTGATGATTTATTATTTTTGTAAATAATTTTAAAGTTAACATCAATAAAATTATTGACATTTTAAAATGAATCTCCATAAATCAGAAATTCTATGGTTAAATACGACAGCAGAGTCTTATTAAGATAAGTTACTGATTATCTTACGTATCTGGGAATTAGAATTTCACTGTCACCAGAATATTGGTATAAAATAAATTATCAAGAGCTTATAGAAAATTCTCAAAAAGATCTAAAAAATGGGTTCCATTACCTTTATCTACAACAGGCATGATAAGTGCTATTAAAATTTTGATATTTGTTTCATAACACGCCTATAATTCTTAAAAAAAAAGGACTTGTCGACTTTAAACATGTCTGTAAGGGAATTCTTATGGGGTGGAAAAATCCTAAATTTAGTTTACAAAATCATTTCTCTCTTCTTGAAATTGAAAAATACTTGGTTGACCTTTTTGCTTTAAAATAAATTTTATTTTACATATTAAAACAAATAAGTTACCTAAAACTCATGTGTCCCTTTAATTTAGAATGTATTGTCACAGTTCCCTGCACCATCAAAAGTTTCTCTACAATATTCCGTGGCTTGTTTACTATTTCCAGGGTACTAATTTGCCTTACTATGGCAAATCTCTAGGATTTTTAACCCATTTACTCATTCTAGAACTGAGAGGCAAACTTATGGCATGAATGCCTAAGGTAGCACTCAAATTAAATGTGCTTTCACTCCCCCCTCTGGGATACCACAATACTGCATTAAGTTAATTTTCTTATGAATCCATGCTGCAGATCAGCTGCAAATATTTATATAAATTATGGATTTATAAGAGCTAGTAACATAAAGTTTCTTTACATTTATAAAAGGGCTATGGGCATTTGAGAGATTCTTTTTAGAAGATTAACACCAGTTTGAGCACAAAATGTTTCACTTCTCCCCTGCTCTAGACAATACAAAATGTTTCTAAATAAAAAAATATCTATAGTGTCACAAGCATGTTTTTCTGTATCCACTTTGCACTCTTTAATACCTATAGCCTATTGTGCTCATACTGGGAAAAATATAAACTAAATGCAGCTTTATACTTTTATTTTTTAAAGAAAATTACAGTTTCTCCAACATTGGTGTGTCCGGTCCACGGCGTCATCCTTACTTGTGGGATATTCTCTTCCCCAACAGGAAATGGCAAAGAGTCCCAGCAAAGCTGGTCACATGATCCCTCCTAGGCTCCGCCCACCCCAGTCATTCTCTTTGCCGTTGCACAGGCAACATCTCCACGGAGATGGTTAAGAGTTTTTTGGTGTTTAAATGTAGTTTTATTCTTCTATCAAGTGTTTGTTATTTTAAAATAGTGCTGGTATGTACTATTTACTCTGAAACAGAAAAGGATGAAGATTTCTGTTTGTAAGAGGAAGATGATTTTAGCAGACAGTTACTAAAATCGATTGCTGTTTCCACACAGGACTGTTGAGATGAAGTAACTTCAGTTGGTGGAAACAGTTAGCAGACTTTTCTGCTTAAGGTATGACTAGCCATATTTCTAACAAGACCATGTAATGCTGGAAGGCTGTCATTTCCCCTCATGGGGACCGGTAAGCCATTTTCTTAGTTAAACATAAAAGAATAAAGGGCTTCAAAAAGGGCTTAAAAACTGGTAGACATTTTTCTGGGCTAAAACGATTGCTTTACTAGGCATATTATGCAGATTCTAACTAATAATTGGTATTATAATCTTGGGGAACGTTTAAAAAAACGGCAGGCACTGTGTTGGACACCTTTTTCAGATGGGGGCCTTTCTAGTTAGAGCAGAGCCTCATTTTCGCGCCATTAATGCGCAGTTGTTTTTGGAGAGCAAGGCATGCAGATGCATGTGTCCGGAGCTAAGAATCACTGAAAAAGCTTATAGAAGGCGTCATTTGGTATCGTATTCCCCTCTGGGCTTGGTTGGGTCTCAGCAAAGCATATAGCTGGGACTGTATAGGGGTAAAATGTAAAAACGGCTCCGGTTCCGTTAATTTAAGGGTTAAAGCTCTGAAATTTGGTGTGCAATACTTTTAATGCTTTAAGACACTGTGGTGAAATTTTGGTGAATTTTGAACAATTCCTTCATACTTTTTCACATATTCAGTAATAAAGTGTTTTCAGTTTGAAATTTAAAGTGACAGTAACGGTTTTATTTTAAAACGTTTTTTGTGCTTTGTTGACAAGTTTAAGCCTGTTTAACATGTCTGTACCATCAGATAAGCTATGTTCTATATGTATGAAAGCCAATGTGTCTCCCCATTTAAATTTATGTGATAATTGTGCCATAGTGTCCAAACAAAGTAAGGACAGTAATGCCACAGATAATGATATTGCCCAAGATGATTCCTCAAATGAGGGGAGTAAACATGATACTACATCATCCCCTACTGTGTCTACACCAGTTATGCCCACACAGGAGGCCCCTAGTACATCTAGTGCGCCTATACTTATTACCATGCAACAATTAACGGCTGTAATGGATAACTCCATAGCAAATCTTTTATCCAAAATGCCTACTTATCAGAGAAAGCGCGATTGCTCTGTTTTAAACACTGAAGAGCAAGAGGACGCTGATGATAACTGTTCTGACATACCCTCACACCAATCTCAAGGGGCCATGAGGGAGGTTTTGTCTGATGGAGAAATTTCAGATTCAGGAAAAATTTCTCATCAAGCTGAACCTGATGTTGTGACATTTAAATTTAAATTAGAACATCTCTGCGCACTGCTTAAGGAGGTGTTATCTACTCTGGATGATTGTGACAATTTGGTCATTCCAGAGAAATTATGTAAGATGGACAAGTTCCTAGAGGTTCCGGTGCCCCCCGACGCTTTTCCTATACCCAAGCGGGTGGCGGACATAGTAAATAAAGAGTGGGAAAGGCCCGGCATACCTTTTGTTCCCCCCCCTATATTTAAGAAATTATTTCCTATAGTCGACCCCAGAAAGGACTTATGGCAGACAGTCCCCAAGGTCGAGGGGGCGGTTTCTACTCTAAACAAACGCACTACTATTCCTATCGAAGATAGTTGTGCTTTCAAAGATCCTATGGATAAGAAATTAGAGGGTTTGCTTAAAAAGATTTTTGTACAGCAAGGTTACCTTCTACAACCAATTTCATGCATTGTTCCTGTCACTACGGCAGCGTGTATATAAGCCTAATTTTCGTCCCTTTCGCAGAAACGGACCAGTCTCTAATTCTGTATCCTCTAAGCAAGAGGGTAATACTTCACAACCCAAACCAGCCTGGAAACCAATGCAAGGCTGGAACAAGGGTAAGCAGGCCAAGAAGCCTACCACTGCTACCAAAACAGCATGAAGGGATAGCCCCCGATCCGGGACCGGATCTAGTGGGGGGCAGACTTTCTCTCTTTGCTCAGGCTTGGGCAAGAGATGTTCAGGATCCTTGGGCGCTAGAAATAGTTTCTCAAGGTTATCTCCTGGAATTCAAGGAACTACCCCCAAGGGGAAGGTTCCACAGGTCTCAATTATCTTCAAACCAAATAAAGAGACAGGCATTCTTACATTGTGTAGAAGACCTGTTAAAGATGGGAGTGATACATCCAGTTCCGATAAGAGAACAAGGAATGGGTTTTTATTCCAATCTGTTCATAGTTCCCAAAAAAGAGGGAACATTCAGACCAATTTTGGATCTAAAGATCCTAAACAAATTTCTCAGGGTACCATCGTTCAAAATGGAAACTATTCGAACGATCCTACCTACTATCCAGGAAAATCAATTTATGACTACCGTTGATTTAAAGGATGCGTACCTACATATTCCTATCCACAAGGAACATCATCAGTTCCTAAGGTTCGCTTTTCTGGACAAGCATTACCAGTTTGTGGCACTTCCATTCGGATTAGCCACTGCTCCAAGGATTTTCACAAAGGTACTAGGGTCCCTTCTAGCGGTTCTAAGACCAAGGGGCATTGCAGTAGTACCTTACTTGGACGGCATCCTGATTCAAGCGTCGTCCATGTCAAAAGCAAAGGCTCATACGGACATCGTCCTAGCCTTTCTCAGATCTCACGGATGGAAAGTGAACAAAGAAAAAAGTTCTCTGTCCCCGTCAACAAGAGTTCCCTTCTTGGGAACAATAATAGATTCCTTAGAAATGAGGATTTTTCTGACAGAGGTCAGAAAATCAAAACTTCTAAGCTCTTGTCAAGTACTTCATTCTGTTCCTCGTCCTTCCATAGCGCAGTGCATGGAAGTAATAGGATTGATGGTTGCAACAATGGACATAGTTCCTTTTGCACGAATTCATCTAAGACCATTACAACTGTGCATGCTCAGACAGTGGAATGGGGATTATACAGACTTGTCTCCGACGATTCAAGTAGATCAAAAGACCAGAGATTCACTCCGTTGGTGGCTGACCCTGGACAATCTGTCACAGGGAATGAGCTTCCGCAGACCAGAGTGGGTCATTGTCACGACCGACGCCAGCCTAGTGGGCTGGGGCGCGGTCTGGAAATCCCTGAAAGCTCAGGGTCTATGGTCTCGGGAAGAGTCTCTTCTCCCGATAAACATTCTGGAACTGAGAGCGATATTCAATGCTCTCAGAGCTTGGCCTCAACTAGCAAAGGCCAAATTCATAAGGTTTCAGTCAGACAACATGACGACCGTTGCATATATCAATCATCAGGGGGGAACAAGGAGTTCCCTGGCGATGAAAGAAGTGACCAAGATAATTCAATGGGCGGAGGATCACTCCTGCCACTTGTCTGCGATCCACATCCCAGGAGTGGAAAATTGGGAAGCGGATTTTCTGAGTCGTCAGACATTCCATCCGGGGGAGTGGGAACTCCATCCGGAAATCTTTGCCCAAATAACTCAATTATGGGGCATTCCAGACATGGATCTGATGGCGTCTCGTCAGAACTTCAAGGTTCCTTGCTACGGGTCCAGATCCAGGGATCCCAAGGCGACTCTAGTAGATGCACTAGTAGCACCTTGGACCTTCAACCTAGCTTATGTATTCCCACCGTTTCCTCTCATCCCCAGGCTGGTAGCCAGGATCAATCAGGAGAGGGCCTCGGTGATCTTGATAGCTCCTGCGTGGCCACGCAGGACTTGGTATGCAGACCTGGTGAATATGTCATCGGCTCCACCATGGAAGCTACCTTTGAGACAGGACCTTCTTGTTCAGGGTCCATTCGAACATCCGAATCTGGTTTCCCTCCAACTGACGGCTTGGAGATTGAACGCTTGATTTTATCAAAGCGTGGGTTTTCAGATTCTGTAATAGATACTCTGATTCAGGCTAGAAAGCCTGTAACTAGAAAAATTTACCATAAAATATGGAAAAAATATATCTGTTGGTGTGAATCTAAAGGATTCCCATGGAACAAGATAAAAATTCCTAAGATTCTATCCTTTCTACAAGAAGGTTTGGAGAAAGGATTATCTGCAAGTTCTCTGAAGGGACAGATCTCTGCTTTATCTGTTTTACTTCACAAAAGACTGGCAGCTGTGCCAGATGTTCAAGCATTTGTTCAGGCTCTGGTTAGGATCAAGCCTGTTTACAGACCTTTGACTCCTCCCTGGAGTCTAAATCTAGTTCTTTCAGTTCTTCAAGGGGTTCCGTTTGAACCCTTACATTCCGTAGATATTAAGTTATTATCTTGGAAAGTTTTGTTTTTGGTTGCAATTTCTTCTGCTAGAAGAGTTTCAGAGTTATCTGCTCTGCAGTGTTCTCCGCCCTATCTGGTGTTCCATGCAGATAAGGTGGTTTTGCGTACTAAGTCTGGTTTTCTTCCGAAAGTTGTTTCCAACAAAAATATTAACCAGGAGATAGTTTTACCTTCTTTGTGTCCGAATCCAGTTTCAAAGAAGGAACGTTTGTTACACAATTTGGACGTAGTCCGTGCTCTAAAATTCTATTTAGAGGCTACTAAAGATTTCAGACAAACATCTTCCTTGTTTGTTGTTTATTCTGGTAAAAGGAGAGGTCAAAAAGCGACTTCTACCTCTCTTTCCTTTTAGCTTAAAAGCATTATCCGATTGGCTTATGAGACTGCCGGACGGCAGCCTCCTGAAAGAATCACAGCTCACTCCACTAGGGCTGTGGCTTCCACATGGGCCTTCAAGAACGAGGCTTCTGTTGACCAGATATGTAAGGCAGCGACTTGGTCTTCACTGCACACTTTTGCCAAATTTTACAAATTTGATACTTTTGCTTCTTCGGAGGCTATTTTTGGGAGAAAGGTTTTGCAAGCCGTGGTGCCTTCCATTTAGGTGACCTGATTTGCTCCCTCCCTTCATCCGTGTCCTAAAGCTTTGGTATTGGTTCCCACAAGTAAGGATGACGCCGTGGACCGGACACACCAATGTTGGAGAAAACAGAATTTATGCTTACCTGATAAATTACTTTCTCCAACGGTGTGTCCGGTCCACGGCCCGCCCTGGTTTTTTTAATCAGGTCTGATGAATTATTTTCTCTAACTACAGTCACCACGGTATCCTATGGTTTCTCCTATATATATTTCCTCCTGTCAGTCGGTCGAATGACTGGGGTGGGCGGAGCCTAGGAGGGATCATGTGACCAGCTTTGCTGGGACTCTTTGCCATTTCCTGTTGGGGAAGAGAATATCCCACAAGTAAGGATGACGCCGTGGACCGGACACACCGTTGGAGAAAGTAATTTATCAGGTAAGCATAAATTCTGTTTTATCTTCTTTGCTAAAATTCATGAATACATTACAACATAGTATAAAAATGAAATCAATTTAATCCCATTTGTTTACCTCAATCCTTTATTAATTGAACCACAGTGTCTAAGATACCGTTCCCTCATACACATTCCTTTGCTCCTCCCTGATAAGCTCATGCTGTTTCTATGCTTCTAATTCAGTGCTTGTACTTTTCTGCTGTACCACTCTTGATAGGGGTGATGCCAGTGATTAAAGAATACATACATATGCCTAATTATGACTGGCTTACCGACATGTACACTGTACACTCCTCAGCTTTTTCTGTTTTCACATATTCCCTTCTCTGCTGTTTTGTACTTCCACCTACCCTACTCTGATTTTCGGTTCTCACAACTCCCCTCCTCTGATTTTCTGTACTCCCACCTCCCCATCTCTGATTTTCTGTACTCCCACCTCCCTATCTCTTATTTTCTGTACTCCCACCTCCCCATCTCTGATTTTCTGTACTCCCACCTCCCCATCTCTGATTTTCTGTACTCCCACCTCCCCATCTCTGATTTTCTGTACTCCCACCTCCCCATCTCTTATTTCTCTTGTAAGATGTATCGAGTCCACGGATTCATCCTTACTTGTGGGATATTCTCCTCCCCTACAGGAAGTGGCAGAGAGAGCACCCACAGCAGAGCTGCCTATATAGCTCCCCCCTTAGCTCCACCCCCCAGTCATTCTCTCTGCCTGCTTAACTGCTAGGAAGGGCAAAGAGGAGTGTGGTGACAAAAATGTTAGGTTTTTATTTTATCAAGCAAAAGTTTGTTATTTTTAAATGGTACCGGTGTGTACTATTTACTCTCTGGCAGAAAAGGGATGAAGATTTCTGCAAGGAGAATGATGATCTTAGCATTTTGTAACTAAGATCCACTGCTGTTCTTACAAGGACTGAAGAGTACAGGAAAACTTCAGTTGGGGGAACAGTTTGCAGGCTAAACTGCATTAAGGTATGCTCAGTCTATTTTTTTCTAGACAGACTGTGTTATTTCTAGAAAAGGCTGGCAATATCCCCATGAGGGAAGGGTAAGCTGTATTCAGACACTTGGATAGGAATTTCAGCTTGCATGAAGGGCTCATTAGTTACTGGTGACACTGTTTGGTAAAAACGTTTTTGTTTATGCAGTGAATGATGCAATTATAACGTTTTTTTGAAGGGACTAAAGGGGTCATTGTGGCTTGTTTTTGAGTTTTCTAACCCACATGGTTAATTTAGAGACACTCTAGTGTTTGTCTGTTAGGCCTCAAAACATTGAGTGAGGTGGGAGGGGCCTATTTTCGTGCCTCAGTTGTGCAGATTATTTTCCTCTGAGACTTCTAACTGCTTCTCCAGAGGTTCGTGCTGTGTTTGAGGGCTGTAAAAGAAGTTTTTTTTCCCCACAAATTGTTCTGAAGGGCAGGTAGGAGCTGTGGCAAAGTGCTGAAAGTCTTTTTTACTGGTTTTGATGTTTTTTCAATCCGGTTTTGCCATTAAGGGGTTAATTGTTTATTTGCATAGCTGTGCAATAGTTACTAAGGCTATACGATACGACTGTAAAAATGTTGTTATGTTTACTGATTTTTTACACTGTTTTGCAGAATTTGTGCAGCTTTTTTTCTCTTAAAGGCACAGTACCATTTTATTTCTAAGTGTGTAGAATGTGTCCCAATTGTACTGATATGTCCATAAACTATAAAGAACATATATTAGCACTTCAAAATAGAGCAATAGATGATTCTCAGTCAGAAGTAAATGAGGGTTTAGCATCTAGCTCTCCCCAAGTGTCACAACCAGTAACGCCCGCACAAGTGACGCCAAGTACCTCTAGTGCGTCAAATTCATTTATTTTACAAGACATGGCCACAGTTATGAATATAACCCTCACAGAGGTTTTATCCTGACTGCCTGGTTTTCAAGGAAAGCGGGACAGCTCTGGGTTAAGGAAAAATGCTGAGCAGTCTGACGCTTTAGTAGCCGTATCTGATATGCCCTCACAATGCTCTGTGGTAGGGGTGAGGGATTTGTTGTCTGAGGGAGAAATTTCTGATTCAGGAAAAACGCTTCCTCAGACAGATTCTGATATGACAGCCTTTAAATTTAAGCTTGAACACCTCTGCTTATTGCTCAGGGAGGTATTAGCGGCTCTAGATGATTGTGACCCTATAGTGGTCCCAGAGAAATTGTGTAAGATGGATAAATACTTAGAGGTTCCTGTTTACACTGATGTTTTTTTCCATTTCCTAAGAGGATTGTGAATATTATTGCTAAGGAGTGGGATAGACCAGGTATTCCGTTCATTCCCCCTCCTGTTTTTAAGAAAATGTTTCCCATATCTGACACCTTGCGGGACTCGTGGCAGACAGTTCCTAAGGTGGAGGGAGCTATTTCTACTCTGTCTAAGCGTACAACTATACCTATTGAAGTCAGTTGTGCTTTCAAAGATCCTGTGGATAAAAAATTAGAGGGTCTCCTGAAGAAAATTTTTGTTCATCAAGGTTTTCTTCTTCAACCTATTGCGTGCATTGTTCCTGCAACTACTGCAGCTGCTTTCTGGTTTGAGGCTCTAGAAGAGGCTCTTCAGATGGAGACTCCATTAGAAGAAATTTTGGACAGAATTAAGGCCCTTAAATTGGCTAATTCTTTTATTACAGATGCCACTTTCTCCAACATAGGTGTGTCCGGTCCACGGCGTCATCCTTACTTGTGGGATATTCTCTTCCCCAACAGGAAATGGCAAAGAGCCCAGCAAAGCTGGTCACATGATCCCTCCTAGGCTCCGCCTACCCCAGTCATTCTCTTTGCCGTTGTACAGGCAACATCTCCACGGAGATGGCTTAGAGTTTTTTAGTGTTTAACTGTAGTTTTTATTATTCAATCAAGAGTTTGTTATTTTAAAATAGTGCTGGTATGTACTATTTACTCTGAAACAGAAAAGAGATGAAGATTTCTGTTTGTATGAGGAAAATGATTTTAGCAACCGTTACTAAAATCCATGGCTGTTCCACACAGGACTGTTGAGAGGAATTAACTTCAGTTGGGGGAACAGTGAGCAGTCTTTTGCTGCTTGAGGTATGACACATTCTAACAAGACGATGTAATGCTGGAAGCTGTCATTTTCCCTATGGGATCCGGTAAGCCATTTTTATTCAGACAGTAAATAAGGGCTTCACATGGGCTTATTAAGACTGTAGACATTTTCTGGGCTAAATCGATTCATATATTACACATATTTAGCCTTGAGGAATCATTTAATCTGGGTATTTTTGTTAAATAATATCGGCAGGCACTGTTTTAGACACCTTATTCTCTAGGGGCTTTCCCTAATCATAGGCAGAGCCTCATTTTCGCGCCGGTATTGCGCACTTGTTTTTGAGCAGCATGACATGCAGTCGCATGTGTGAGGAGCTCTGATACATAGAAAAGACTTTCTGAAGGCGTCATTTGGTATCGTATTCCCCTTTGGGCTTGGTTGGGTCTCAGCAAAGCAGATACCAGGGACTGTAAAGGGGTTAAGGTTAAAAACGGCTCCGGTTCCGTTATTTTAAGGGTTAAAGATTCCAAATTTGGTGTGCAATACTTTTAAGGCTTTAAGACACTGTGGTGAAATTTTGATGAATTTTGAACAATTCCTTCATACTTTTTCGCAATTGCAGTAATAAAGTGTGTTCAGTTTAAAATTTAAAGTGACAGTAACGGTTTTATTTTAAAACGTTTTTTGTACTTTGTTATCAAGTTTATGCCTGTTTAACATGTCTGAACTACCAGATAGACTGTGTTCTGAATGTGGGGAAGCCAAGGTTCCTTCTCATTTAAATAAATGTGATTTATGTGACACTGAAAATGATGCCCAAGATGATTCCTCAAGTGAGGGGAGTAAGCATGGTACTGCATCATTCCCTCCTTCGTCTACACGAGTCTTGCCCACTCAGGAGGCCCCTAGTACATCTAGCGCGCCAATACTCCTTACTATGCAACAATTAACGGCTGTAATGGATAATTCTATCAAAAACATTTTAGCCAAAATGCCCACTTATCAGCGTAAGCGCGACTGCTCTGT
Organism: Bombina bombina; assembly: GCF_027579735.1. Classification (NCBI taxonomy): domain Eukaryota; kingdom Metazoa; phylum Chordata; class Amphibia; order Anura; family Bombinatoridae; genus Bombina; species Bombina bombina. The sequence goes on along the minus strand of NC_069503.1, from coordinate 868,250,997 downwards.
TTTAGATACTGAAGAGCATGAGGACGCTGATGATAATGGTTCTGAAATGCCCCTACACCAGTCTGAGGGGGCCAGGGAGGTTTTGTCTGAGGGAGAAATTTCAGATTCAGGGAAAATTTCTCAACAAGCTGAACCCGATGTGATTACATTTAAATTTAAGTTGGAACATCTCCGCGCTCTGCTTAAGGAGGTATTATCCACTCTGGATGATTGTGAGAATTTGATCATCCCAGAGAAACTATGTAAAATGGACAAGTTCCTAGAGGTCCCGGGGCTCCCAGAAGCTTTTCCTATACCCAAGCGGGTGGCGGACATTGTAAATAAAGAATGGGAAAGGCCCGGTATACCTTTCGTCCCTCCCCCCATATTTAAAAAATTGTTTCCTATGGTCGACCCTAGAAAGGACTTATGGCAGACTGTCCCCAAGGTCGAGGGAGCGGTTTCTACTTTAAACAAACGCACCACTATACCCATAGAAGATAGTTGTGCTTTCAAAGATCCTATGGATAAAAAATTAGAAGGTTTGCTTAAAAAGATGTTTGTTCAGCAAGGTTACCTTCTACAACCAATTTCATGCATTGTCCCTGTCACTACAGCCGCGTGTTTCTGGTTCGATGAGCTAGTAAAGGCGATCGATAGTGATTCTCCTCCTTATGAGGAGATTATGGACAGAATCCGTGCTCTCAAATTGGCTAATTCTTTCACCCTAGACGCCACTTTGCAATTGGCTAGGTTAGCGGCGAAGAATTCTGGGTTTGCTATTGTGGCGCGTAGAGCGCTTTGGTTGAAATCTTGGTCAGCGGATGCGTCTTCCAAGAACAAACTCCTTAACATTCCTTTCAAGGGGAAAACGCTGTTTGGCCCTGACTTGAAAGAGATTATCTCTGATATCACTGGGGGTAAGGGCCACGCCCTTCCTCAGGATAGGTCTTTCAAGGCCAAAAATAAACCTAATTTTCGTCCCTTTCGTAGAAACGGACCAGCCCCAAGTGCTACGTCCTCTAAGCAAGAGGGTAATACTTCTCAAGCCAAGCCAGCCTGGAGACCAATGCAAGGCTGGAACAAGGGAAAGCAGGCCAAGAAACCTGCCACTGCTACCAAGACAGCATGAAATGTTGGCCCCGATCCGGGACCGGATCTGGTGGGGGGCAGACTCTCTCTCTTCGCTCAGGCTTGGGCAAGAGATGTTCTGGATCCTTGGGCACTAGAAATAGTCTCCCAAGGTTATCTTCTGGAATTCAAGGGGCTTCCCCCAAGGGGGAGGTTCCACAGGTCTCAATTGTCTTCAGACCACATAAAGAGACAGGCATTCTTACATTGTGTAGAAGACCTGTTAAAAATGGGAGTGATTCATCCTGTTCCATTAGGAGAACAAGGGATGGGGTTCTACTCCAATCTGTTCATAGTTCCCAAAAAAGAGGGAACGTTCAGACCAATCTTAGATCTCAAGATCTTAAACAAGTTTCTCAAGGTTCCATCGTTCAAAATGGAAACCATTCGAACAATTCTTCCTTCCATCCAGGAAGGTCAATTCATGACCACGGTGGATTTAAAGGATGCGTATCTACATATTCCTATCCACAAGGAACATCATCGGTTCCTAAGGTTCGCATTCCTGGACAAGCATTACCAGTTCGTGGCGCTTCCTTTCGGATTAGCCACTGCTCCAAGGATTTTCACAAAGGTACTAGGGTCCCTTCTAGCGGTGCTAAGACCAAGGGGCATTGCAGTAGTACCTTACTTGGACGACATTCTGATTCAAGCGTCGTCCCTTCCTCAAGCAAAGGCTCACACGGACATAGTCCTGGCCTTTCTCAGATCTCACGGATGGAAAGTGAACGTGGAAAAGAGTTCTCTATCTCCGTCGACAAGGGTTCCCTTCTTGGGAACAATAATAGACTCCTTAGAAATGAGGATTTTTCTGACAGAGGCCAGAAAAACAAAACTTCTAAATTCTTGTCAAACACTTCATTCCGTTCCTCTTCCTTCCATAGCGCAGTGCATGGAAGTAATAGGTTTGATGGTAGCGGCAATGGACATAGTTCCTTTTGCGCGCATTCATCTAAGACCATTACAACTGTGCATGCTCAGTCAGTGGAATGGGGACTATACAGACTTGTCTCCGAAGATACAAGTAAATCAGAGGACCAGAGACTCACTCCGTTGGTGGCTGTCCCTGGAAAACCTGTCACAAGGGATGACCTTCCGCAGACCAGAGTGGGTCATTGTCACGACCGACGCCAGTCTGATGGGCTGGGGCGCGGTCTGGGGATCCCTGAAAGCTCAGGGTCTTTGGTCTCGGGAAGAATCTCTTCTACCGATAAATATTCTGGAACTGAGAGCGATATTCAATGCTCTCAAGGCTTGGCCTCAGCTAGCAAAGGCCAAGTTCATACGGTTTCAATCAGACAACATGACAACTGTTGCGTACATCAACCATCAGGGGGGAACAAGGAGTTCCCTGGCGATGGAAGAAGTGACCAAAATCATTCAATGGGCGGAGACTCACTCCTGCCACCTGTCTGCAATCCACATCCCAGGAGTGGAAAATTGGGAAGCGGATTTTCTGAGTCGTCAGACATTACATCCGGGGGAGTGGGAACTCCATCCGGAAATCTTTGCCCAAATTACTCAACTGTGGGGCATTCCAGACATGGATCTGATGGCCTCTCGGCAGAACTTCAAGGTTCCTTGCTACGGGTCCAGATCCAGGGATCCCAAGGCGACTCTAGTAGATGCACTAGTAGCACCTTGGACCTTCAAACTAGCTTATGTATTCCCGCCGTTTCCTCTCATCCCCAGGCTGGTAGCCAGGATCAATCAGGAGAGGGCGTCGGTGATCTTGATAGCTCCTGCGTGGCCACGCAGGACTTGGTATGCAGATCTGGTGAATATGTCATCGGCTCCACCATGGAAGCTACCTTTGAGACGAGACCTTCTTGTTCAAGGTCCGTTCGAACATCCGAATCTGGTCTCACTCCAGCTGACTGCTTGGAGATTGAACGCTTGATCTTATCAAAACGAGGGTTCTCAGATTCTGTTATTGATACTCTTGTTCAGGCCAGAAAGCCTGTAACTAGAAAAATTTACCACAAAATATGGAAAAAATATATCTGTTGGTGTGAATCTAAAGGATTCCCTTGGGACAAGGTAAAGATTCCTAAGATTCTATCCTTTCTTCAAGAAGGATTGGAGAAAGGATTATCTGCAAGTTCCTTGAAGGGACAGATTTCTGCCTTGTCTGTGTTACTTCACAAAAAACTGGCAGCTGTGCCAGATGTTCAAGCCTTTGTTCAGGCTCTGGTTAGAATCAAGCCTGTTTACAAACCTTTGACTCCTCCTTGGAGTCTCAACTTAGTTCTTTCAGTTCTTCAGGGGGTTCCGTTTGAACCCTTACATTCCGTTGATATTAAGTTATTATCTTGGAAAGTTTTGTTTTTGGTTGCAATTTCTTCTGCTAGAAGAGTTTCAGAATTATCTGCTCTGCAGTGTTCTCCTCCTTATCTGGTGTTCCATGCAGATAAGGTGGTTTTACGTACTAAACCTGGTTTTCTTCCAAAAGTTGTTTCTAACAAAAACATTAACCAGGAGATAGTCGTGCCTTCTTTGTGTCCGAAACCAGTTTCGAAGAAGGAACGTTTGTTGCACAATTTGGATGTTGTTCGCGCTCTAAAATTCTATTTAGATGCTACAAAGGATTTTAGACAAACATCTTCCTTGTTTGTTGTTTATTCTGGTAAAAGGAGAGGTCAAAAAGCAACTTCTACCTCTCTCTCTTTTTGGATTAAAAGCATCATCAGATTGGCTTACGAGACTGCCGGACGGCAGCCTCCTGAAAGAATCACAGCTCATTCCACTAGGGCTGTGGCTTCCACATGGGCCTTCAAGAACGAGGCTTCTGTTGATCAGATATGTAGGGCAGCGACTTGGTCTTCACTGCACACTTTTACCAAATTTTACAAGTTTGATACTTTTGCTTCTTCTGAGGCTATTTTTGGGAGAAAGGTTTTGCAAGCCGTGGTGCCTTCCATTTAGGTGACCTGATTTGCTCCCTCCCTTCATCCGTGTCCTAAAGCTTTGGTATTGGTTCCCACAAGTAAGGATGACGCCGTGGACCGGACACACCTATGTTGGAGAAAACAGAATTTATGTTTACCTGATAAATTACTTTCTCCAATGGTGTGTCCGGTCCACGGCCCGCCCTGGTTTTTTAATCAGGTCTGATAATTTATTTTCTTTAACTACAGTCACCACGGTATCATATGGTTTCTCCTATGCAAATATTCCTCCTTAACGTCGGTCGAATGACTGGGGTAGGCGGAGCCTAGGAGGGATCATGTGACCAGCTTTGCTGGGCTCTTTGCCATTTCCTGTTGGGGAAGAGAATATCCCACAAGTAAGGATGACGCCGTGGACCGGACACACCGTTGGAGAAAGTAATTTATCAGGTAAACATAAATTCTGTTTTTCAACTGGCTAAATTAGCGGCAAAGAATTCAGGTTTTGCCATTTTAGCATGCAGGGCGTTATGGCTTAAATCCTGGTCTGCTGATGTGTCATCTAAAACTAAACTTTTGAACATCCCTTTCAAAGGAAAGATCCTATTCGGGCCTGAACTGAAAGAGATCACTGGAGGGAAAGGTCATGCCCTCACTCAGGATAGATCAAATAAGATGAGGACCAAACAAAATAATTTTCGTTCCTTTAGGAATTTCAAGAGTGGTCCCGCTTCAGCTTCCTCTGCTGCAAAGCAAGAGGGGAATTTTGCCTAATCCAAGTCAGTCTGGTGACCTAACCAGACTTGGAACAAGGGTAAACAGGCCAAGAAGCCTGCAGCTGCCTCTAAGACAGCATGAAGGGGTAGCCCCTGATCCGGGACCGGATCTAGTAGGGGGCAGACTCTCTCTCTTCGCTCAGGCTTGGGCAAGAGATGTTCATGATCCTTGGGTTTTAGAAATTGTGTCCCTGGGATATTTTCTGGAATTAAAAGGCTCTCTTCCAAGGGGGACTTTTCACATTTCTCGATTGTCTGTAAACAGACAAAGAGAGAAGCGTTCTTACGCTGTGTAGAAGACCTACATACCATGGGGGTGATCCGCCCAGTCCCAAAAGAGGAACAGGGGCTAGGTTTTTACTCAAACCTGTTTGTGGTTTCCAAAAAAGAGGGAACTTTCAGATCAATCTTGGATCTCAACATTCTAAACAAGTTTCTCAAAGTTCCATCATTCAAGATGGAGACTATTCGGTCTATTCTACCTCTGATCCAGGAGGGTCAATATATGACCACCGTGGACTTAAAGGATGCGTATCTACACATCCCTATTCACAGAATTTTCACAAGGGTGCTAGGGTCCCTTCTGGCGGTTCTACAACCACGGGGCATAGCAGTGGCGCCTTATCTAGACCACATCTTATTTCAGGCGTCAACTTTCCAGCTATCCAAGTCTCACACGGATATTGTGTTGGCTTTTCTGAGATCTCACGGGTGGACGGTGAACATAAAAAAGAGTTCTCTCTTCCCTCTTATAAGAGTTTCCTTCCTAGGGACTCGGTAGAAATGAAAATATTTCTGATAGCGGTCAGAAAATCAAAGCTCTTAACCACTTGCCGAGCTATTCATTCCATTCCTCGGCCATCAGTGGCTCAGTATATGGAGGTAATTGGACTCATGGTAGCGGCAATGGACATAGTTCCTTTTGCCCGCCTACACCTCAGACCACTACATCTATGCATGCTCAATCAGTGGAATGGGGATTATGCAGATTTGTCTCCTCAACTGCATCTGGACCAGGAGACCAGAGATTCTCTTCTCTGGTGGTTGTCTCAGGACCACCTGTCTCAGGGAATGTGTTTCTGCAGGCCAGAGTGGCTCATTGTAACGACAGATACCAGCCTGCTAGGCTGGGATACAGTCTGGAACTCCCTGAAAGCACAGGGCTTATGGTCTCGGGAGGAATCTCTTCTCCCGATAAATATTCTAGAACTGAGAGCGATATTCAATGCGCTTCAGGCGTGGCCTCAGCTTGCTGCGGCCAAACTCATCAGGTTTCAGTCGGACAACATCACGACTGTATCTTATATCAATCATCAAGGAGGAACAAGGAGTTCTCTAGCGATGATGGAGGTAACCAAAATAATCCGATGGGCAGAGGATCACTCTTGCCATCTCTCAGAAATCCACATCCCAGGAGTAGAGAACTGGGAGTCGTTAGACTTTTCATCTGGGGGAGTGGGAACTCCATCCGGAGGTATTTGCCAAGCTGATTCAGCTATGGGGCACACCAGAATTGGATCTGATGGCGTCCCGTTAGAATGCCAAACTTTCTTGTTACGGGTCCAGGTCCCGGGATCCCAAGGCGGTACTGATAGATGCTCTAGCAGTGCCTTGGTCCTTCAATCTGGCCTATGTATTTCCTCTCCTTCTACGTCTGGTTGCCAGAATAAAGCAGGAGAGAGCTTCGGTGATTCTGATAGCACCTGCGTGGCCACGCAGGACTTGGTATGCAGACCAAGTGGACATGTCCTCGGTTCTACCATGGACTCTGCCAATGAGGCAGGACCTTCTAATCCAAGGTCTGTTCACGCATCCAAATCTAATTTCTCTGCATCTGACTGCTTGGAGATTGAACGCCTGATTCTATCAAAGCGTGGTTTCTCTGAGTTGGTCATTGATACCCTGATTCAGGCTAGAAAGCCTGTCACCAGGAAGATCTATCATAAGATTTGGCGCAAATATCTTTATTGGTGTGAATCCAAAGGTTACTCGTGGAGTAAGATTAGGATTCCTAGAATATTGTCTTTTCTCCAAGAAGATTTGTAGAAGGGATTATCAGCTAGTTCCTTATAAGGACAAATATCTGCTTTGTCTATTCTTCTACACAAACGTCTGGCAGACGTCCCAGACGTTCGAGCATTTAGTCAGGCTTTGGTCAGAATCAAGCCTGTATTTAAACCTGTTGCTCCGCCATGGAGCCTAAATTTAGTTCTTAAAGTTCTTCAAGGGGTTCCGTTTGAACCTATGCATTCCATGGATATTAAGCTTCTGTCTTGGAAAGTTTTGTTTTTAGTAGTTATCTCTTCGGCTCGAAGAGTTTCTGAGCTATATGCTTTACTGTGTGATTCCCCTTATCTTATTTTCCATAGAGATAAGGTGGTTTTGCGTACCAAACCTGGGTTTCTTCCTAAGGTTGTTTCTTATAAGAATATCAATCAAGAGATTGTTGTTTCTTCACTGTGTCCTAATCCTTCTTCAAAGAAGGAACGTCTGTTGCACAATCTTGATGTGGTTCGTGCTTTAAAGTTCTACTTACAAGCAACTAAAGATTTCCGTCAAACATCTTCATTGTTTGTTGTTTATTCTGGTAAGCGGAGAGGTCAGAAGGCTGAAAAGCATCATCCATTTGGCTTATGAGACTGCTGGCCAACAGTCTCCTGAAAGAATTACTGCTCATTCTACTAGAGCTGTGGCTTCCACATGGCTTTTACAAATGAGGCTTCAGTTAAACAGATTTGTAATGCGGCGACTTGGTCTTCGTTTCATACTTTTTCCAAATTTTCCAAATTTGATACTTTTGCTTCTTCGGAGGCTATTTTTGGGAGAAAGGTTCTACAAGCAGTGGTGCCTTCTGTTTAAGGTCCCTGTCTTGTCCCTCCCTTCATCCGTGTCCTAAAGCTTTGGTATTGGTATCCCACAAGTATGGATGAATCCGTGGACTCGATACATCTTACAAGAGAAAACATAATTTATGCTTACCTGATAAATGTATTTCTCTTGTGATGTATCGAGTCCACGGCCCGCCCTGTTTATTAAGACAGGCATATATTTTTATTTTTAAACTTTCAGTCACCACTGCACCCTATAGTTTCTCCTTTTTCCTAGCCTTTTTCCTAGCCTTCGGTCGAATAACTGGGGGGTGGAGCTAAGGGGGGAGCTATATAGGCAGCTCTGCTGTGGGTGCTCTCTCTGCCACTTCCTGTAGGGGAGGAGAATATCCCACAAGTAAGGATGAATCCGTGGACTCGATACATCACAAGAGAAATACATTTATCAGGTAAGCATAAATTATGATTTTCTTTACTCCCACCTCCCCATCTCTGATTTTCTGTACTCCCACCTCCCCATCTCTGATTTTCTGTACTCCCACCTCACCATCTCTGATTTTCTGTACTCCCACCTCACCATCTCTTATTTTCTGTACCCCCACCTCCCCAACTCTGAGTTTCTGTACTCCCACCTCCCCATCTCTGATTTTCTGTACTCCCACCTCCGCATCTCTTATTTTCTGTACTCCCACCTCCACATCTCTTATTTTCTGTATTCACACCTACCCATCTCTGATTTCCTGTACTCCCACCTCCCCATCTCTGATTTTCTGTACTCCCACCTCACCATCTCTTATTTTCTGTACTCCCACCTCCCCATCTCTTATTTTCTGTATTCACATCTCCCCATCTCTGATTTTCTGTACTCACACCTCACCATCTCTGATTTTCTGTACTCCCACCTACCCATCTCTTATTTTCTGTATTCACACCTCCCCATCTCTGATTTTCTGTACTCCTACCTCCCCATTCTGATTTTCTGTACTCCCACCTCCCCATCTCTGATTTTCTGTACTCCTACCTCCCCTTTCTGATTTTCTTTACTGCCACCTCCCCATCTCTGATTTTCTGTACTCCCACCTCCTCATCTCTGATTTTCTGTACTCACACCTCCCCTACTCTGATTTTCTGTACTCCCACCACCCCATCTTTTATTTTCTGTATTCACACCTCCTCATCTCTTATTTTCTTTACTCACACCTCACCTATTCTGATTTCTGTACTCCCACCTCCCCATCTCTTATTTTCTTTATTCACACCTCCCCATCTCTTATTTTCTTTACTCACACCTCACCTATTCTGAATTCTGTACTCCCACCTCCCCTTCTCTGATTTTCTGTACTCCCACCTCCCCATCTCTTATTTTCTGTACTCCCACCTCCCCATCTCTGATTTTCTGTACTCCCACCTCCCCATCTCTTATTTTCTGTACTCCCACCTCCCCATCTCTTATTTTCTGTACTCCCACCTCCCCATCTCTGATTTTCTGTACTCCCACCTCACCATCTCTTATTTTCTGTACTCCCACCTCACCATCTCTTATTTTCTGTACTCCCATCTCCCCATCTCTGAGTTTCTGTACTCCCACCTCCCCATCTCTGATTTTCTGTACTCCCACCTCACCATCTCTGATTTTCTGTACTCCCACCTCACCATCTCTTATTTTCTGTACTCCCACCTCCCCATCTCTGAGTTTCTGTACTCCCACCTCCCCATCTATTATTTTCTGTACTCCCACCTCCCCATCTCTTATTTTCTGTACTCCCACCTCCCCATCTCTTTTTTTCTGTATTCATACCTCCCCATCTCTGATTTCCTGTACTCCCACCTCCCCATCTCTGATTTTCTGTACTCCCACCTCACCATCTCTTATTTTCTGTACTCCCACCTCACCATCTCTTATTTTCTGTATTCACACCTCCCCATCTCTGATTTTCTGTACTCACACCTCACCATCTCTGATTTTCTGTACTCCTACCTCCCCATTCTGATTTTCCGTACTCCCACCTCCCCATCTCTGATTTTCTGTACTCCTACCTCCCCATCTCTGATTTTCTGTACTCCCACCTCACCATCTCTTATTTTCTGTACCCCCACCTCCCCAACTCTGAGTTTCTGTACTCCCACCTCCCCATCTCTGATTTTCTGTACTCCCACCTCTGCATCTCTTATTTTCTGTACTCCCACCTTCCCATCTCTTATTTTCTGTATTCACACCTCCCCATCTCTTATTTTCTTTACTCACACCTCACCTATTCTGATTTCTGTACTCCCACCTCCCCATATCTTATTTTCTTTATTCACACCTCCCCATCTCTTATTTTATTTACTCACACCTCAACTATTCTGAATTCTGTACTCCCACCTCCCCTTCTCTGATTTTCTGTACTCCCACCTCCCCATCTCTTATTTTCTGTACTCCCACCTCCCCATCTCTGATTTTCTGTACTCCCACCTCCCCATCTCTTATTTTCTGTACTCCCACCTCCCCATCTCTGATTTTCTGTACTCCCACCTCCCCATCTCTTATTTTCTGTACTCCCACCTCCCCATCTCTGATTTTCTGTACTCCCACCTCCCCATCTCTGATTTTCTGTACTCCCACCTCCACATCTCTGATTTTCTGTACTCCCACCTCCTCATCTCTGATTTTCTGTACTCCCACCTCCCCATCTCTGAGTTTCTGTACTCCCACCTCCCCATCTCTGAGTTTCTGTACTCCCACCTCCCCATCTCTGATTTTCTTTACTCCCACCTCCCCATCTCTTATTTTCTGTACTCCCACCTCCCCATCTCTGATTTTCTGTACTCCCACCTCCCCATCTCTGATTTTCTGTACTCCCACTTCCCCATCTCTGATTCTCTGATTCTCTGTACTCCCACCTCGCCATCTCTTATTTTCTGTACTCCCACCTCCCCATCTCTGAGTTTCTGTACTCCCACCTCCCCATCTCTGATTTTCTGTACTCCCACCTCCCCATCTCTTATTTTATGTACTCCCACCTCCCCATCTCTTATTTTCTGAACTCCCAACTCCCCATCTCTGATTTTCTGTACTCCCACCTCCCCATCTCTGATTTGCTGTACTCACACCTCCCCTACTCTGCTTTTCTGTACTCACACCTCCCCATCACTTATTATCTGTACTCCCACCTCCCCATCTCTTATTTTCTGTACTCCCACCTCCCCATCTCTTATTTTCAGTACTCCCATCTCCTCATCTCTGATTTTCTGTACTCACACCTCCCCTACTCTGATTTTCTGTACTCCCACCACCCCATCTCTTATTTTCTGTATTCACACCTCCTCATCTCTTATTTTCTTTACTCACACCTCACCTTTTCTGATTTCTGTACTCCCACCTCCCCATCTCTTATTTTCTTTATTCACACCTCACCTATTCTGAATTCTGCACTCCCACCTCCCCTTCTCTGATTTTCTGTACTCCCACCTCCCCATCTCTTATTTTCTGTATTCACACATCCCCATATCTGATTTTCTGTACTCATACCTCACCTATTCTGATTTCTGTACTCCCATCTCCCCATCTCTTATTTTCTGTACTCCCACCTCCCCATCTCTTATTTTCTTTATTCACACCTCACCTATTCTGAATTCTGTACTCCCACCTCCCCTTCTCTGATTTTCTGTACTCCCACCTCCCCATCTCTTATTTTCTGTATTCACACATCCCCATATCTGATTTTCTGTACTCATACCTCACCTATTCTGATTTCTGTACTCCCATCTCCCCATCTCTTATTTTCTGTATTCACACCTCCCCATCTCTGATTTTCTTTACTCACACCTCACCTATTCTGAATTCTGTACTCCCACCTCCCCATCTCTGACAACCCAAAGTATTGACCTAGGTATTGACCTAGGCCAGTTTTGGTATATTTCATGCCACAATTTCAACGCCAAATGTGATCATATAAAAAAAATCATTAACTTTTTCACAAACTTAGGGTTTCTTACAGAAATTATTTACATACAGCTTGTGCAATCGTGACACAAATTATCTGGGATCCCTTCTGTTCTGAAATAGCAGACATGCATGGCTTTGCTATTGGTTTTTGGTAATTAGAAGGTTGCTACTTGCAGCTGTGCTCCACAGTTCTGAAATTCCAGTCAGTGAAGGGGCTAATTAATTAGCGGGTACATTAATATTATATAAATGTAGGTACCCTCCTACCTGACACCTCCTACTTCTATGATCCCCTCCCAAACAGCTCTCTTACCCACGCACTCATCCCTACCATCTTAGGTACTGGCAGACAGTCTGCCAATATGCAGTTTAGGTCTTGTGTAGTGATCCCCCTCAACCTTTCTACCTCCCTGATCAACCCTTCTACCTCCCAAACAGCTCTCTAACCCTCCCAACTCACACTAGTGGCAGCCATCTTTGGTACTGGCAGCTGTCTGCCAGTACCTAATTTGTGTTTTGTTTTTTAAAAAAAAATAAAAAAAAATAAAATAAATATATATATATATATATATATATATATTTATTTATTTATTTCTGTAGTGTAGTGGTCCCTCACCTCCCTCCGCCTCGCGATCATTATGTAGGGAGCTCCAACAACCAATGTAACCCCTTTTCTGTAGTACAGTGCCCCTCCCTCTCCCTTCAAAAAACATTTTCCTTTCCACTCCCTCCCTCTCCCCCCTCTGCTGCTGGGCTGCCTTCTGCATTCCCTCCACACCTCATTGCACAGATTGTGCTCCATTGCCATATGCAGCTCAGGAACAGCAGCTCTCGGCTATCACTTTACAGCTTTTTCACTTTTTCAACAAAGAATACAAAAATAACTAAACAAATTAGACAATAGAAATAAATTGGAAAGTTATTTAAAATTGCATGTTCTATCTGAATCATGAAATAAAAACATTCGGCTAGATTACGAGTTGTGCGTTAGGGTAAAAGAGCAGCGTTAAGAGGTCCTAATGCTGCTTTTTTTACGCCCGCTGGTATTATGAGTCTTGAAGGTTTAGGTGCACCGCACACTTCTTTGGCCTTACCGCAAAACGACTTACATAAACTTCGTAAAGTCTTTTTTCTATTGGACTTCCATAGCGCGGTATTACGAGTCTGTCCTGGGAGGCCAAAAAGTGAGTGGTACACCCTACCCTGTCAAGAGTCCTAAGGCATTTAAAAGTCAGTAGTTAAGAGTTTTATGCTACAACGCCGTAATATAAAACTCATAACTAAAGTGCTAAAAAGTACACTAACACCCATAAACTACCTATTAATCCCTAAACCGAGGCCCTCCCGCATCGCAAATACTAAAATAAAAATTTTAACCCCTAATCTGCCGCTCCGGACACCGCCGCCACCTACATTATATTTATGAACCCCTAATCTGCTGACCCCAACCTCGCCGACACCTACATTATATTTATTAACCCCTAATCTGCCACCCCCAATGTCGCCACCTACAATTATTAACCCCTAATCTGTCGACGCCACTATAATAAACATATTAACCCATAAACCGCCACACTCCCGCCTCACAAACATTAGTTAAATATTATTAACCCCTAATCTGCCGTCCCTAACATCGCCACCACCTACCTACATTTATTAACCCCTAATCTGCTGCCCACAACGTCGCCGCCACTATATTAAAGTTATTAACCCCTAAACCTAAGTTTAACCCTAAACCTAACACCCACTAATTGAAATATAATTTAAATAAATCTAAATAACTATTCCTATCATTAACTAAATAATTCCTATTTAAAACTAAATACTTACCTGTAAAATAACCCTAAGCTAGCTACAATATAACTAATAGTTACATTGTAGCTATCTTAGGGTTTATTTATATTTTACAGGCAATTTTTTATTTATTTTAACTAGGTAGAATAGTTATTAAATAGTTATTAACTATTTAATAACTACCTAGCTAAAATAAATACAAATTTACCTGTAAAATAAAACCTAACCTAAGTTACACTAACACCTAATACTACACTATAATTAAATAAATTAACTAAATTAAATACAATTACCTAAATTAAATTAAATTAGCTAAAGTACAAAAAAGCAAACACTAAATTACAGAAAATAGTAAACTAATTACACCTAATCTAATATCCCTATTAAAATAAAAAAAGCCCCCCCAAAATAAAAAAAAACCTAGCCTAAACTAAACTACCAATATCCCTTAAAAGGGCCTTTTGTGGCCTGTAAAAAAACAAACAAACAACGCCCCCAACAATAAAACCCACAACCAACACAACCAACCCACCAAATAAAATACTATCTAAAAAAAACCTAAGCTCCCCATTGCCCTGAAAAGGGCATTTGGATGGACATTGCCCTTAAAAGGGCAGTTAGCTCTTATGCCGCCCAAACCCTAATCTAAAAAATAAAACCCACCCAATACACCCTTAAAAAAAACTAACACTAACCCCCTGAAGATCGACTTTCCGGGAGACGTCTTCATCCAAGCCGGGCAAAGTGGTCCTCCAGATGAGCAGAAGTCTTCATCCAAGCCGGGCAGAAGTAGTCCTCCAGACGGGCAGAAGTCTTCATCCAGACGGTATCTCCTATCTTCATCCATCTGGCGCGGAGCTGGTTCATCTTCGAGACATCCGACGCGGAGCATCCTCTTCTGGCAACGACTAAAACAGAATGAAGGTACCTTTAAAGGATTACTTTCTGTTATAATTTTTAAGCTAAACAACTAACATATTAAAGTTAATAAACATTAATTAAAACCTACTGACCTATATTTTCTCCAAAATGAAGTTTCATAACGTTCTAAAAGTTATATCTTTTATTCGCCGATGATGTCACGTTATCCTGCCCACTATTTTCAGCACTGCATGTTCAAAATACTTAAACCAATAACTTTGTGTTTAAAGCGCCATTTTGAAACCTAGGTATTGTAAACGGATTGGTACAGAGCAAAGGATACCCACGGAGTGGGTTTGGAAAACAATTAAATTTGCAGACAAGATTTCTGATATACGGTAGAGATATGTTAATGAAATGCTATTGATAAAAAGCGTATTTGGGGTAGTTAGTTAGTAACAGGCATAGAAAATATTTACTTACAGTGGCCCTTTAAGTGACGTCATCCAAGATGGCGTCCCTTGAATTCCGATTGGCTGATAGAATTCTATCAGCCAATCAGAATTAAGGTAGAAACAATCCTATTGGCTGATTGGATCAGCCAATAGGATTGAGCTTGCATTCTATTGGCTGTTCCAATCAGCCAATAGAATGCCAGCTCAATCCTATTGGCTGATTGGATCAGCCAATATGATTGAACTTCAATCCTATTGGCTGATTGCATCAGCCAATATGATTTTTTCTACCTTAATTCCGATTGGCTTATAGAATTCTATCAGCCAATCGGAATCTAAGGGACGCCATCTTGGATGACGTCACTTAAAGGTAGCTTCATTCTGTTTTAGTCGTCGCCATAAGAGGATGCTCCGTGTCGGATGTCTTGAAGATGGACCCGCTCCGCGCCGGATGGATGAAGATAAAAGATGCCGTCTGGATGAAGACTTCTGCCCGTTTGGAGGACCACTTCTGTCTGGCTTGGATGAAGACTTCTGCCCATCTGGAGGACCACTTCGCCCGGCTTGGATGAAGACGTCTCCCGGTAAGTCGATCTTCAGGGGGTTAGTATTAGGCTTTTTTAAGGGTGTATTGGGTGGGTTTTATTTTTTAGATTAGGGTTTGGGTGGCAAAAGAGCTAACTGCCCTTTTAAGGGCAATGCCCATCCAAATGCCCTTTTCAGGGCAATGGGGAGCTTAGGTTTTTTTAGATAGTATTTTATTTGGGGGGTTGGTTGTGTGAGTGGTGGGTTTTACTGTTGGGGGATCTTGTTTGTATTTTTTTTTACAGGTAAAAGAGCTGATTACTTTGGGGCAATGCCCCGCAAAAGGCCCTTTTAAGGGCTATTGGTAGTTTAGTTTAGGCTGGGGGGGGGGTTATTTTGGGGGGGCTTTTTTATTTTAATAGGGCTATTAGATTAGGTGTAATTAGTTTAAATTTCTGTAATTTGTTTATTATTTTCAGTAATTTAGTGTTTTTTTTTTTTGTACTTTTGCTAATTTAATTTAGGTTATTGAATTTAATTTAGTTACTTTATTTAATTATAGTGTAGTGTTAGGTGTTAGTTTAACTTAGTTTAGGTTTTATTTTACAGGTAAATTTGTATTTATTTTAGCTAGGTAGTTATTAAATAGTTAATAACTATTTAATAACTATTCTACCTAGTTAAAATAAATACAAACTTGCCTGTAAAATAAAAATCAACCCTAAGCTAGCTACAATGTAACTATTAGTTAAATTGTAGCTAGCTTATGGTTTATTTTACAGGTAAGTATTTAGTTTTAAATAGGAATTATTTGGTTAATGATAGGAATATTTATTTAGATTTATTTAAATTATATTTAAGTTAGTGGGTGTTAGGTTTAGGGTTAGACTTAGGTTTAGGGGTTAATAACTTTAATATAGTGGCGGCGACATTGGGGGCGGCAGATTAGGGGTTAATAAATGTCGGTAGGTGTCGGCGATGTTAGGGACAGCAGATTAGGGGTTAATAATATTTAACTATTGTTTGCGAGGCGGGAGTGTGGCGGTTTAGGGGTTAATATGTTTATTATAGTGGCGGCGACATTGGGGGCGGCAGATTAGGGGTTAATAAATATAATGTAGGTGGCGGCGATGTTGGGGGCTGCAGATAAAAGGGGTTAATAAGTGTAAGATTAGGGGTATTTAGATTCGGGGTTCATGTTAGGGTGTTAGGTGTAGACATAACTTTTATTTTTCAATAGGAATCAATGGGTCTGCGTTACTGAGTTTTACGCTGCTTTTTTGCAGGTGTTAGACTTTTTTTCAGCCGGCTCTACCCGTTGATTCCTATGGGGAAATCGTGCACGAGCACGTTACACCAGCTCACCGCTGACTTAAGCAGCGCTGGTATTGGAGTACGGTAATGAGCAAAATTTTGCTCAATGCTCACTTCTTGTCTTTTAACGACGGGTTTCTGAAAACTCATAATACCATCGCTGTAGGTAAGTAAGCGGTGAGGGAAAACTGCTCGGTAGCACCGCATTAGCTATCGAGCATCCACTTCCGTATTATCTTCCTGTCCAGCAGATTCAGATGAGGGTACCTAACTGCCTATTAATCACTGCACATTGAAATGCATAGAATAGGTGCAGACCCAGTATTATCTAACATGCTAACAATGCAGAGAACTGATTGCAGAAAAATGCAAGTAAAAAACGTTTTTTTTAATTAAACTTAGTTTGATGATGATGCAGTCTGTTGTGTGATTATTTAATTAGGTGCTGTTAGCAAATGTTTTTGTTCATTAAACTTAGTTTGATGATGATACAATCTATATTATTAGGTTTAAAATGCTGTTTAGCATTTAAAGTCTTAATTTCAAAGCTTTAAAAATAATGTATTAGGTGTTGCTTATGACAATTTTGAGAGGGGCCTGGAACCTAACTCCCTCACTTCCATTGACTTACATTATAAACTGGGTTTCAATTTACAACGGTTTCGATTTACAACCATTCCTCCTGGAACCTAACCCCGGCGTAAATTGAGGGCTACCTGTACATATATCTAGATCTATATGTAAAAATCTCTTTGAAAATCCCTCTGAGATAATGTTTAATGTGCATAAGATTGTAATGTGAAATATTTTCATTATCTCCATAGTTAAACATATCTGTATACATATAAATCCATGTTTCTCTATGTATGTGTACAGTATGTATGTCAATGTAAAATCCCTGCATCTGCTTTTTTTCCCCTAACACCCAAGATCTCCTATCTTTGAGCCCTTATAACTTTTGTGTGCAATATTGTTTTAAAATAATTTTTAATAGACAGTGTTAAAGGGACACTGAACCCAATTTTTTTCTTTCGTAATTCAGATAGCGCATGCAATTTTAAGCAATTTTCTAATTTATTCCTATTATCAAATGTTCTTCATTCTCTTGGTATCTTTATTTGAAATGCAAGAATGTAAGTTTAGATGCTGGCCCATTGTTGGTGAACAACCTGGGTTGTTCTTGCTGATTGGTGGATAAATTCACCCACCAATAAACAAGTGCTATCCAGGGTACTGAACCAAAAAATAGCTTAGGTGCATTCTTTTTCAAATAAAGATAGCAAGAGAATGAAGAAAATTTGATAATAGCAGTAAATTAGAAAGTTGCTTAAAATTGCATGCTCTATTTGAATCATGAAAGACAAAATTTGGGTTGTGTCCCTTTAAAAAAAAGCAACACAAGATTATGCAAATCACTGATTTAGTAATAGAATCCTCTTTGCTTACACTAGAAACCTATTGTATGTTATAGTCTACTAAAATAGCCATATCTGGAGACACTTCCTCGTACTTTAAAGGGACACAAAACCCCAAATTTGTCTTTCATAATTCAGATAGAGATTGCAATTTTAAACAATTTTCTAATTTACTTCTTATAACATTTTCTTTTGTAGAAACGCATGGAAATAAACTCAGGAGTGTGCACATGTCTGCAGAACTATATGGCAGCAGTTTTGCAAGCATATTATATATTAGCAAGAGCATTAGATGGTAGCACTATTTCCTGCCATGTAGTGATCCAGACACATATCTAGATATCTCTTAAACAAGTAAAAACATGGGAACAAAGCAAATTTGATAATAGCATTTCATATCCCTTTAAACAGCTAAAATGTGGAGATAGTTCTTAGCAGTTATGATAGACACTTCATGAAAATTAAAAATTGCTTGGGAAAAATCCTCCTTCTGTTGCACAAAAGAATCTGACACAAATTTAACAAAATATAAAAGTATATAAAGTGAATTAAAAAGTTCTTAACTGTCATGAAATTCTATGCTTCCATAATACATTACTATCCAAAAGTTTATGGAAGTTGTGTATCAAACCTAGTTGTGTGGAGAAGTTATTGAATTTAGATGCACTATAAACATACATTTCAAAGATTCAAGGGCAACCGTAGATCAATCTAATTGTAGAGCAATACTGATACCCAGATGGATCTACATGCATGTCATTGGTACACTTTTAGGTAACTGAGTCACTACATTCAAATATATCTACAATAGCACAAATCTAAAGTCTAAACCGAGGCATCTTTAGTGCTTTCTCACATTCTTTATTACAGCTTAGTTGCCAGCAACTTACTCCATTTTTTTGAAACGATAAGGCTTTAGTTAAGTGCAAATGGCTGTGATACATTTATTGTGTTAAAACGAATGCTATCTAGAAGTCAATTCAAGGAGAGTCAATGCTTTTATATTACACTTTTATGTATTATTCCAATACAAAGAACATACAGAAACCTAATTTCTATCTCAAGTTATGGGTAAAGCCATTTTGTTTTGTACATTTACTCTTGCTGTTGCAGCAGCTCTGTCATTCAGGAGTGGCTTTAGTCCATGAAACTTGGGATATTAAAAAAGGTGACACAAAGCTTAATATCAAACATACAGCAAGTATCAGTGGCAGACCTCTTCTTTCATTATATATTCCATCCTTTATTTATTTACATTCCCTTTTCTCCAATTGTTTAACTTTTTTCCTTACTCTTCGCAGCACAATTTATATGTAAAAAGTTTATAGCTTTAAGATTCAGGGCAGTTGGCAGCTTTGACAAAATTTGGGCTAAAAAAAAGTAAGGGTTAAAAAAGTTGCACCAAACACAATGTACATACATTAAAATAAACTAGTTCACTAAAATATACACTTTCTGATAAAAAATATTTTATATGAATATTAATAAAAATGTTTTACAAGGGTTAAAAGGTATATGGTATATTAGAAGGTATTTGATTGGAAAGAGCTATAATTTACATACATATATACACATATAAATACATAAAAATACACCTTGGAGCCCTTTGCTCTCAAATGCATCTTAAACATGAAAAATCATTTTAATTCTATTTTAATTCCAATGTTCGTCACTTAGAAGAAAATGTTCTTTGTGTTTATATATATATATATATATATATATATATATATACATTTCTGTATGTCTTCATATAGATATACAGGTGGCCCTCAGTTTACGACGGTTCAATTTACACCGTTTCAGAATAACGCCCTTTTTTCAGTCATGTGACTGCTATTGAAAAGCATTGAGAAGCAGTGCATTCATTAAAATAGCCAGTAGGTGGAGCTGCCCGCTTGTGTTGCAGCAAAGATATGCAAAGCCAAGCAAGCCAGACGTGATCAATGGGTCAACTTTCAAAGGAACAAGATCTGGCAGCCAACTTCCCTTAGCTGCAGACTCAATGCAGAGAACTGTTTGCAGAAAAAGGCAAGAGAAAAAATGTTTTTGTTCATTAAACTCACTATGCAGGCCCGATCGCCGGGGTAGGAGCGGGTGGGAGCCCCCAGATCTCTCTCAAGGTGGGAGAGTGCTAACGACGGCTCTGAGCCGTCGTTAGCACCAGAGTGGGAAACTCTGCGACAGCTCAGAGCCATCGATAGCACTCAAGGGGTTATGTTCCTGGGTACATATACAAGTGGTATAGAGAGAATTGTTTTTTTTTTTTTCAGTGTATATTTTTGTGCAAAACAAATTAGCAATTTATTCTTTGCCTTATTTATTTAAGGCCTTACAATATTTATATATTATGTATAAATAAGCTCATGAGCTGGGAACATGCTTCTGATTGGTGTCTGCACATATATGCCTCTTGTGATTGCCTTACAGATGTGTCCAGCTAATTCCCAGTAGTGCATTGCTGCTCCTTCAAGAAAGGATACCAAGAGAATAAAGCAAGATAAAGATAAATGAATTAGAAAAATCTTTACTATTGAATGCTTTATCTAAATCATGAAAGAAACATTTTGGGTTTCATGTCCCTTTAAGGGCTTTTTATTTGGAGTTATGCAGAAATAGGAAACAGGGATTTATAAAACTGTTTCTGCTTCCTATAGGTCTGGCATTTGTTCAGCCTGTGTTATCATGCCCTGTTATATTAAATTTCCCTCCTTTGTCAGCAAAAGCCCTTATGGCAGGTATTCAGAAATAGATTATATACTGTATGAAGTAAATCCACAGCAGTCAGATTCAGTAAGTGGTGCAGAATCTTCCATTGCCAGCACAGAGCCAGGAGAAGTCATGTGATTCGGGTCTTCAACTTTTAATATCCCAGACAAAGCTATAAGCAAAGCCCTTTGAGACCTGATAGCTAACCCTACAGCTGTGGTAATGCTGCTAATGAACTAATAGTCATTTTAGCTGTTGAAACAGGTTAGCTCAGGGTTATATTATTAGTCACCCATTTGCCAGTCAAGCTCCATATGATCAGAGCAAGGTTGTCACCTCTTGGAGGTATTAAGGCTATTTAGTAACTGGAGAATTGCTTACACACCTATTCCAGAGCAGGGTCAATTAAAATGACAAGTTTAATGAGGCGCTACAGAACAAAACTTTCTGTCTCCAGATTCTACTTATTGATTTGACACATAAGCTGAGTGGTACCTAGCAAGCATAACTCCAAAATATATTTGAAATATAACAAAAATGTGAAAAAATTAATAGAATATACTTTAAGTAGAGGGAATACATTTTTTAAAAGTGAATCTGTTAGCAATTTTTTTTTAAATAGCGCTTATGATTAACCCTTTAAGGACTGGGACTTTCAGACAAAAACTTACTCAAACGACCAGAGCGTTTTTAGCATTTTTGCTATCAATCCATTTAAACAGAAAAATAGTTTTTTTTTTAGGTATTGAGCTATGCCCTTTTTGGTATATTTCATGCCACCATTTCACTTGCAAATGGAATCAAATAGTTAACTTTTTCTCAAGCTTTGGAGTTCTCACTGAAATTATTTACATATCACATATGCAGTCATAACGCAAATGGTTGTAAAAGCTTCTCTGGGATCCCCTTTATTTAGAAATAGCGGACATGCATGGTTTTGCCATTGCCTTGTGGTAATTAGAAGGCTGCTAATTGCAGCTGAGCACCACAGTGAAGGGGTTAATCAGGTAGCTTGTAAGGTTGAGTTTAGCTATAGGGGCCTATCTATCAAGCTGTCAACCGCAAATACGTAGGAATTCCGCAGCGTATTTGTTGCGAGCTTGATCCGAACTAGTTATCAAAGCCTACAGACCGGCAAATGTTGAAATTTGTGACGTATCATGCGATCCACTGGTCCCAATCCGACGCAGTTCGATGCTTACGTCATTACAGATGTTCCGAATACACATTCGACTCTATTTGACACTTTTTCTCAGTTATCAAACTTATAACAGGTACTCTTGCGGTGATTCCGGCACAGCGTACCTGGTTTTCAATCCGCCACCCTGGAGGCCACGGATGCCATAGAAATCAATGGGAGTCTGAAAGCACTGAAAGCTTATGTTCGATGCTGCCAGATATCCCATTGATTTCTATTGTTGAAAACAAGTTATATTTACACCCTAACATAAACCTGAGTCTAAACACCCCTAATCTGCCACCCCGACATCACTGCAACACAACCTAAATAAAGTTATTAACCCCTATGCCGCCGCTCCCCGACACCGCTGCCACTAAATAAACATATTAACCCCTAAACTTCTGGAGTCCCACATCACTACCACTAACTAAACCTATTAACCCCTAAACCGGCAGCCCCCACATCGCCAAAAATAAATTAAGCTCTTAACCCCTAAACCTAACAACCCGCTAACTTTAAATTAATGTAAACTTACCTGTAGAATTAAAATAAACTATATTAAACTATTAATTAACCTACCCTAACTATTATCCTACAATTAAATTAAATTAAACTACCAATTAAATTAAATAAATTACATTTTAAAAAACCTAACCCTACTCAAATTAATTAAATATACTATTAAACCTTATTAAAAGTACTACATTACAGAGAAAAACAAACACTGTTAAAAAAAAAAAACAGAATTACACCTAACACATCTAATAGCCCTATCAAAATAAAAAAGCCCCCCCAAAATAAAAACCCCTAGCCTACAATAAACTACCAATGGCCCTTAAAAGTGCCTTTTGTGGGGCATTGCCTCAAAGAAATCAGCTCTTTTACCTGTAAAAAAAAAATACATACACCCCCCATCAGTAAAACCCAACACCCAACCAACCAACCCCCCCAAATAAAAAACCTATCTAAAATAACCTAAGCTCCCCATTGCCATGAAAAGGGCATTTGTATGGGCATTGCCCTTAAAGGGGCATTTAGCTCTTTTACATGCCCAGACCCTAATCTACAATTAAAACCCAACCAAAAATCCTTTAAATAAACATAACACTAACCCCCGACGATCCACTTACAGTTACTGAAGTCTCGCTTGAAGGATCCATCCAGCCGGCAAGAAGTCTTCATCCAGGCGGCCTCTTCGATCTTCATCCAGCCGGCGAAGTCCTCACCCAGGCGTCAAGAAGTCTTCATCCACACGGCATCTTCTATTTTCATCGCGGGTCCATCCTGAAGACATCCGGTGCTGAGCATCCTCTTCATACGGTCGCCGCCGTAAACTGGAACTTCAATGCAAGTGACGCCATTCAAGATGGCGTCCCTTGCATTTCTATTGGCTGAAAGATTTCAATCAGCCAATAGGATTAGAGCTGCTAAAATCATATTGACTGTTTCAGGTCTTTTACCTGTTTTACAGGTAAAAGAGCTGATTCCTTTTAAGGGCCATTGGTAGTTTATTGTAGGCTAGGTTTTTTTTATTTTGGGGGGGCTTTTTTATTTTGATAGGGCTATTAGATTAGTTGTAATTCTTTTTTATTTTTGATAATGTGGTTTTTTATTTTTCGTACTCTAGTGTTTTTTTTTGTAACTTAGTGTTTGTTTTTTTTCTGTAATGTAGTACTTTTAATAATGTTTAATTGTATATTTAATTAATTTGAGTAGGGTTAGGTTTTTTAATATGTTATTTATTTTATTTAATTGGTAATTTAATTGTAGTATAATAGTTAGGGTAGGTTAATTAATAGTTTAATATAGTTTCTTTTAATTCTACAGGTACGTTTAAATTTATTTGAAGATAGGGATGTTATAATTTTAATTTAAAGTTAGCGGGTTGTTAGGTTTAGGGGTCAATAGCTTCATTTATTTTTTGGCGATGTGGGGGCCTGACGGTTTAGGGGTTAATAGGTTTAGTTAGTGGTAGTGATGTGGGAGGCCAGAGGTTTAGGGGTTATTATGTTTATTTATGTTGCGGCGGGGTCAGGGAGCGGCGGGACAGGGGCTTATAACTTTATTTATGCAGCGGCGGGGTCGGGGAGCGACGGGATAGGGGTTAATAACTTTATTTAGGTTGCGGTGGGTCGGGGAGTGGCGGGATAGGGGTTAATAATTGTATTTAGGTTGCGGCGGGTTCGGGGAGTGGCGGGATAGGGGTTAAACATTTTAGTATAGTGGCGGCGTTTAGTGATAGGGTATAAATAAAGTTTGGAAAAAGCTGAATAGACTCGAGATCAATGACTGCTAGTTAACAACAGTCCGATGCTCATCGCCCCGTACTTGGTGCGCGTCTTTTTGCAGGCTTTTTTCATAACTAAGGAGAGCGTATTGAGATACGTGGCTGCGATGTTAGGCGAGCGTATTGGTGCCCGCGAATGCAACAAAGTTGAGGCTTTGATAAATATCCCCCATAGTGTAGAGATTACCCTCCCAACCCCTGATCCATACCTGATCCCTCCTAAACAGCTCTCTTCCCTCCCTCACATCCCACTGGTCACCACCATCTTAGGTACTAGCAGACAGTCTGCCAATGTGAAGTTTTAGGGCATTTTTTTTTTTTTTAAATTTTACCCTCCCATCTCCCTGATCCCCCAAACAGCTCTCTAACCCTACCCCTTCTAAGTAATATCCGCCAGTACCCAGTTCATATACATTTTTATGTTTATTTTATTCATTTACACCCTCCCCTACCCTCTCCAAGGGATGTTCTGTAGGGCCCCCCTCTCCCAATACATTTTCTGTAGGTAGTGGATCCCTTCCCCCATCTCTCTCTCCCTCCCTCTGTAAATGTTTTGCTTCCGTGTAGCAGTCTGCCCACTTTTGTTAAAATAGTTTTTTATTTCAATTCCAAAAGCGCATACAAATATCCATTATTCAACAGTTACATCAACGGCAGAGGTCTGCAATTCTTATACATATTACAAATCAGTTTATTATAGTTTCTCTTTAAGTCTTTGCTCAAGTCCATATTTTGTAAAGCTGGATGCATCTCTGTAGTATGTTTCTTGACTATTATCTTAGAGACCACCACTACCGTTAGTTCTCCTGTATCTTAGGCCTGGGAGATTAACTACAAATAGTTTCCTTTGTGCCCTGGAAATGATTTTTACCCTATTTTTTTGTTTAACATTTCAACTTAATAAACATATGCCATTATTACTAACATGTTTGTAACTAATAAAAAACAAAAGATAAAGAGAGAAGAAAAAAAAAGAAAAGAAAAAAGAAAAAAAACAGTTGTCTGTATGGTTCTTTTACAGTTTATAGTGGCTTATTAGTAATACTTGTTGGGTTTTGGGTTAGCATCATGATAAAGATCCTATGGTCTCATGGATGGCCCCCTGTCTATATTGGCACCCCTTATCATAAGGTATCTCGTGTCCTATAACAACCTTTATCTCTTTGGACTGTTCCCTTTTAAAATCCAGTAATACCAGATTTTCTGAAATTGTTCCTCGTTACCTTGCAATCGCGACGCCCCCTCTGAGAAAGAATATGTGTCCTGAATCTTATCTGTAACTTCCGTCCAAGTCGGGTTACCTATTTTCCAATACTTAGCTAAGCAAATTCTAGTAATTGTGCATAAGATTTTAAGAAATTTGTTAATTGACGGTACAAATCCTGGCAGGTCTCTGTTTAAAAGTGCTTGGTCCATGGTCAATGTTATGTGTTCGTCTAATAGGTAGCTTAGTAAATCATTTAACCTAGTCCATGTATTCCTAATTATTGTACAATCCCACCACATATGCCTATATGAGCCCCGTTCCCCACACCCTCTATAACATAATTTGCTCTTACTAGTCGAAAAATGAGAGGTGTTAATCGGGGTTAAGTACCATCTAAATATTGTTTTCATAGTATTTTCCCGTAAATCTGCGCTTGCCAGGCCCTTACAAGATTTGTGGAATATCTGGTCCCACTCTTCCCTCGGGAGTGTAATACCCAGGTCCTCCTCCCATCTCAGAATTATGTTGGACTTGGTGGCAAGCTTATCAGCTTGAATGTCTATATATATCCTGGAAATCACCCCTTTTTCTCTAAGCTCTGACTTGCATATTCTTTCTAAACTCGTGCTAAGTTGATTCTTGTGGTATTTGATGTAACTATTTAATGCAGAGGAAATCTGCAGATACGCAAACCAATGTAGTTTGTCCGGCTGTAGGATGTCTCGTAAATGGTTATAGGTTGCTATACTTCCCTTCTCCATCAGATCTGCTACTCTATATAATCCCTTGTTTGTCCATTTACCCACGTAACTATGCAGTTCTTTTGGTAAAAGATACTTTATGGGCCTGATCCATGAGTGTGTAGGTAATAGCGTTTGGGATTTCATGGCCATTTTCCAGCACCTTTGTGATTCTAATATGGTAGGAAAGAAACCTAGGTGACACCTGCCCTCTTTGCCTGATTCCCACAAAATACTGTCTGAATGTTCCCGTTTTGCCAGATCTCTCTCTATTTTGGTCCACACTACTTCACTCGACTGTTTACTTAGAAGTGTCGTTTGAGCCGTCCTTGAGGCTTGATAGTAATCTGCTAAGTTTGGAACTCCCACTCCCCCCCACTGTCTATGTTGAGCTAGTATCTGTGATGCAATTCTTGCTCCCCTGTTTCCCCTCAAGAAGGAGTGGAGATCCGCTTGTAGTTTCTTTAAGTCATGGTAGGGGACCCTAATTGGTAAGGCACGGAATAAGTACATAATTCTAGGAAGTATATTCATTTTTATTGATGATAAACGGCCATACCACGAAAAGTTGCCTTTCTTCCAATTTTGTAACTCCTGTCTAATTTTGTGATATAAAGGGATATAATTAAGTTGATAGAGCTTATGACTAGAGTCTGCTAGTTTTATACCTAAGTATGTAAGGGATTGCTTGACCCATGAAATATCAAAGTTGATCTCTAATAACTTTTTCGTATGTGAGGGGATTGATATCGGCAAGGCCTCGCACTTATCTATATTTACCTTATAGCCAGATATTTCCGAAAATTCCTGTAGTATCTTGTATAGATGCGTCATGGAATTTAAGGGTTTAGTTAGTGTCAACAGAATATCGTCGGCAAACAACGATAATTTATATTCTTTTTTTCCTATCCTAACTCCGTTAATATCATCTGAACTCCTAATTCTGGACGCGAGCGGTTCGATGCAAAGAGCGAACAACAGTGGGGACAGGGGGCAACCCTGTCTGGTACCATTCAATATTGGTATAGTTCTAGATTGGTACCCCGCTGCACTAATTGTTGCCGAAGGTGTTGAGTATATTCCCTTGATTGCCTGTAAAAAGTCGCCCTCAAATCCATAACTCATCAGGACCTCTATCATGTATGACCAGTCAACTCTATCAAACGCCTTCTCTGCGTCCAGCGATAGGAGCAGAGAAGGCGTTTTCCTAATTTTTAAACATTCCGTCAAATCTATAGTTCTTCGGACATTGTCTGGGGCTTCCCTTCCCTGAATGAACCCCACCTGATCAGGGTGAATAATGCTCGGGAGTACCGACTTAAGTCTGTTAGCCAATATTTTTGTTAGTATTTTTATATCCTGATTAATTAAGGAAATCGGTCTGTAGTTCTTGCATTGTGTAGGATCTTTCCCCGGCTTGGGAATAACTACAATCTTGGCTCTTAGTAAGTCCGTAGGGATCTCCACTCCCTTCATGATATCGTTACAGAATGTCTTTAAGTGCGGGACTAACTCCTTTTTATAGGCCTTATAATATTCACTGGTTAGGCCGTCAGGGCCTGCTGCCTTACCTACCTTAAGATCCTTCAAAACATTAAGGATTTCCTGGGTAGATATCTCCGCATTCAAACTATCTTTATGTGTGGTAGATATTTCCCTAATATGGGCTTGTTTTAAAAATTCTAATATCTTAAATTGTGTCTGAGGAGTTCTACTAACTTTTTTACCATCATAAAGTGATTCATAATAGGATGCAAAAGTATCCGTGATCTCTTGTGGATTTGATGTTTTAA
The DNA here is from genome assembly GCF_027579735.1 of Bombina bombina. Classification (NCBI taxonomy): domain Eukaryota; kingdom Metazoa; phylum Chordata; class Amphibia; order Anura; family Bombinatoridae; genus Bombina; species Bombina bombina. The sequence goes on along the minus strand of NC_069503.1, from coordinate 868,223,190 downwards.
TTCCTGCTCTATTCTGGATGGTCGGAATAGAATGCAGTTTCACTCTTTCCCTAAGTTTGTTGGCTAAAAATTTATCAGGTTTATTTGAATAAATAAAATAAGAGGTCTTTAATCTTTGGATAGCTCTTATGGCCGAATCATTTAAAATCTTTGCTAATAGGTTTCTTTTAGTCTGTAATAATTTAAAAGTGACTGCTGATAAGGTTCGTTTATGTTGTGTTTCTAGTATATGAATTTCCTCTTGGAGTTGGTCTATAGTTTTATGAGAAAGTTTCCTAATCCTAGTCTTTTCTTGCATAAACATACCTCTCATATAGGGTTTGTGTGCTGCCCAGGAGGAAAGTGGATTTAATGTAGACCGCCTATTAAACTCCCAGTATTCTTTAAGTAGTTTTTTCATCCGATCAAGGGCTTGAGTATTATTGAGGATATGTGGGTCGTATGTCCAAGATCTCTGTCTTTGATAATTAAGTAGTCCCTTGAACTCTACCTGTACCATAGAATGGTCTGACCAAACACAGGGAAATATAGAAGCGCTTATAATATTAGGGATCATCATCTGACTAACCGTTATATAATCCAGTCAGGTATATGACTTGTGTGCATGCGAGTAGAATGTGTGATCTGTCGTTTCCCCATAAAGGGTCTCCCAAGTATCTACTAGATTATGTGAAGCTAATGCATCTCTGATTGAATTGGCTATTGATTTTTGTCTATGCAGTTTCTTTGATATTTTATTTGTCAACTCTCTAACATGTGGCGAAAGTGATATATTAAAGTCTCCAGCCAAGATTGTTCTAGTTTGGGACCATTGAGTAAGGTGGTATGAAATCTGTTTGAAAAATGAGTGTTGCTGTTCATTCGGGGCGTATACATTACAGAGCGTGACCCTCGTATCATGTATCCTCCCTCTTACTATCAGAAACCTCCCCTCTGGGTCTGTTATTACTTCTTCTTTTATAAAGTGTAAGGATGAATGAATTAAAATTGAAACTCCCCTCTTTTTTTGGTCTGTGGTGGAATGGTAATGTGTTGGGTAGTGCCTATGCCAGAATTTGGGAATCAATGTTTGAGTAAAATGTGTTTCCTGGAGGAAAACTATTTTAGCCTTTAACCTCAAATATTGATTGACTGCTGTCTTGCGCTTAATATTTGTGTTTAAGCCCCTCACATTATGCGAGAGGATTGTGAGTGTAGGTGTCATTTGTTATATTAATGGTACACTTGCCTGGACCAGTATCAACCTGTGCAAACCCCAATAACCCATTGAACCACACAGACTAAACAACCTAAAAAAAGAAAAACTAAACATTTTAAGAATAACATAACAATTGTTCAGGCTTATCGCCCAATTATAACATTTGTTGTTCATCTAACCCCTGTAAAAAAAATATAAGCAAAAGGGAATAAACACAGAGGGAGAGAACACCAATATAGGATACTAACTCTAGGTAAGTAGCCTCGTGCAGGAATACTAAACATCTTAAGTAAAACTGAATTAGCTAGAAAGGTATTTTTCTTTACTCTATAGTGAAACAAGGACCTGGTCACTGGGTAAATTTCAAAATGATCATTGCTTCAATGATCCAGGTAAAACAGTGTCCTTTATTATACCGACAGAGTCTTCGCTATTACTGCTCTATCCTAAATAGGAGAGATTTTAAGACAGTTAGTTTTGTATACTCATCTGCCTCTGATCTTTCTGGGAAAACCGGCAACTTGTCGTCATGAGGTTCAGGAAGCAACAGTTACACGTTAAGTCATTTTGGTTTCTTTTTGGTGACTTTGATCCATTTGGCTCTTTTATGGCTGTTTTCCTTTTGTGTTTGTCGTTCTGTTTCCGAATCGCTGTGGGTAGATGGAAGATCTGGTGCCTCCAGACCAAGATATTCACAGATTTCCGGGATATCCGTCCTGTCCTTTATCGAAAGGGTTTTCCCCTCGTGCATAATGTGTAGGGCAAAGGGGAACCCCCATCGGTAATTAATTTGTTGCTTCCTGAGCAGTTGTGTGAGAGGTCTAAGTGAGCTTCTCCTCATCAATGTGCGTGTACACAAATCTTGGTAAAACTGCACAACCACCCCTTGATATTTGAAGGTGGGGTTCTTCCTGGCCGCCATAAGAATTGCCTCTTTTTCTGGGAAACGAAGCAATTTCACCACTACGTCTCTGGGTGGGTAGTCACCCCTTGGTTTTGGTTTCAGGGCCCTATGAGCCCTCTCTATCTGGAAGTTATCTTCCTCTGAGGATCCAGTGACAGCCCTGAATAGTTGCTTTAAGTAGCTCTGAAGGTCTTGCTGTGAAACGGTTTCTGGGACCCCCTTCAGCCTCAAATTGCCTCTCCGCGAGCGATTCTCCAAATCCTCCATCTTGTCTTGGAGAGAATCCAATTCTAACTGATGGTCTTGTGTTCTTTGGTTCATAGTAGTCACTTTTTCCTCTATACTATTCTCATTATCTTCCAACGTGGAAACTCTAGTACCCAGATCCTGCATTTCATGCTTTAATTCTGTAAGACTGTTGGTGATAGTGGTCTGAAAGGAATCCATTTTATTCCACAGTTTTTCAAAATTCTTATCAATATCCTTCTTGGAGACCAGCATTTTAATGTCAGCACGAGTAACTGGGATTAAATCAGCTTCACAGGTCTGGGAGTCTAAATCTGCTTCTATGTCCTCCACTTGTTCTGAGTCCAGGGGTTCCACCACTTTCTCCCCTTTAGAGGATTTAAAAAACAGATTGGCTGCCGCTGCTTTCCCTGTAGTGGAGGGTTTGTTTAATTTTCTGGCTGCCATTTTCTTTTATGTTGTTTATTCCTTCTATCTCCCAGGAATATGTCAGAATATGTGATTCTTCTAACTATGGCAAGTAGTTTACTGTTAACAGAGTGCAGAATATGAGTCTTTTATTATAATGAGCCAGTAATTGACTAAACACTTTACATATGCGGCAAATTCCTTAGCTGATCTCCCAGGAATATGTCAGAATATGTGATTCTTCTAACTATGGCAAGTAGTTTACTGTTAACAGAGTGCAGAATATGAGTCTTTTATTATAATGAACCAGTAATTGACTAAACACTTTACATATGCGGCAAATTCCTTAGCTGATCCCTATCTGTAGCTTCAAAACTTCTTAGAATGCAAAGTTAACACAGAGTATGGGACCATAACTTGTAGCTTTAGCAGTTTACCCTGTCTGTGATAAAGGGTGGACCTGATATGGAGCCCAAATTTCCTTATGTAGTAGTCCTTACATTTATGTGAGTTAGGGCTATGTATTTGAAGGATCTTATGTAAACCGGCATGGGCTCATCCAGGGTCTCTTAATTTTTAATATATGATGACTTTAACTTTACTCTGCCAGATTGCTTGGATGCTTATCCCTCTGGGGGCTAAAGTTTCTTGACCTCTTCTAGTAAGCTTGCTATTTCTTTATAATGCTGTGAAGCATGCTTCTGTACCAGAGTCACATCGCATCTGATGCGTCACAGAAAGTGTCCCTTCACATAATCAGCCTACATTACCGCCTTTACGTTACAGACATACTGCGCTCCGGTCCCCAATAGATTGGCTATAAGTGTTAAATAGACTTACGACCCGGAGCACAGTTGTATTCCTCTCCTCTATGTCGCAGTTATTGCCCATGCAAAAGTTGTCAAGATGGCGCCTCCTCTTATAGAACCCGGTAGAGCCTCTCTGCTATTCCACTTCTGTAAACATTTTACCGGGCTTCAGACGTCTCACATCTTCCTCCTTGTTGTTCAGCTAGGTGTCCGCTGACAGTCTAGGTCTTGTTCATCAAGTTTTAGCCACTTTTTTAGCTGCTTTTAGCAATGTCCTGCACGGAGCAGCTTAGTTATGCTGCCATCTCCATTCCCGGTTCGGCTCCGCCCCCAGTCTGCCCACTTTTAACATTACAGTATATGTAGTATTACTTTTTAACCACTAAATGCAGACCCCTCCCCCTACCACTTACTGGCTTACTGGCAGGGTATTTTTTTTCTCAGTTAACAATCAGAATCTCTACCAGCAACTACTGAGAAACAGCACTCTTGCACTCTGATTCACAGACAGTTTAAAAAGACTCATAGGTATTTGCAGTTACAGTATGAATTCTGATTGGCTCTACCACTTGCATTGTCTGCCGACGAGCAAAAAGCCTGAGAGTATGGGCAGCAGACTTGAGGTGATGGGGAGATATTGATGCTATTGACAGTGATAGAAAGGTAGGAGCGCAGTCTTGGACATGTTAACTTTAGGTAGTGAGAAGCTACCCAGGAAGAAATGCCATATAAGCAGTCACTGATGTGAGAAAGGACAAAGGGAGAGAGCAGGGGTGGAGAGATAGATCATAGTTACTGATTAATTTACCCAGTGAAGAAGTATAAATGGAGACGAGTAGAGGACCCAGGACAGAGCTTTGAAGTACTCCAACCAAGAGGCATTCAAAAGAAGGAGTTGCCAGCAAATGACAAAGAAAAGGACCTGTTAGAAAGATAAGAGTGGATCCAATAGAGAGCAGTGTCACAGAGACCAAGAGAGCTGATAGTCTGTAGGAGGAGAGGGTGGTCAGCTGTGTCGAAGGCAGCTGAGAGGCCAAGTAAGACCAGAATGGAGTAGTTACCGTTGCTTTTTGCAGAAAGAAGATCATTAGTTTCTTTGGTGAGGGCAGTTTCAGTTTAGTGTTGGTGATGGAAGCCAGATTGCAGGGGGTCAAGCAAGGAGTTGGAAGACAGGAAGTGGGTTAGGCGGTAGTAAACTAGTTTGCAGGAGAATTAGGGTCAAGGGAGGATTTTTAAATTACCTTTGCATGCTGGAAAGAAGATGGGAAGTAATTGGTAGAAAGGGATAGGTTGAAGATGTGAGTATGGGCTGGAGTGAGAGTGGAAGACAGAGAAGGTATTAGATGTGAAGGGATAGGGTCAAGCGGGCAGGTTGTGAGACATGAGGAAGACAGTAAGGAACAAACTTAATTCTCAGTGACTGGGGGAATATTCAGAGAGTGGCAAATGGGGTAACTGGGGGTGGAGATGGAGGATTGCAGGCTTGTGTCGGGATGCTGCGTCAGATAGTATGTGTTTTGTTTAAAAAGTAGTCTGCCAGTTCTTAAGCACTAAAGACAGATGATGGGGTGGTGCAGGTGGGTAGAGGAAAGAGTTAAAAGAAAAGTCGTTGAAGGAAATAGTAGATAAAAGAGAAGAGAAGTAGGTTTGAAGGACAGATGTGTATGAATGAACAATCAACATACAGTGGATGAAATCAGGTTCAGAGCGAGATTTCCTCCATATACGATCAGCAGTGTGGGAGCATTTTTGCAAGTAGGACATTTGCTGAGAGTGCAAGGGCTGTAACTAAGGGCATGGGGTTTTGCACATTTGAGGAGGAGCGAGAGTGTCTAGTGCAGAGGAGAGAGTATTGTTATAGTTGGCTGTGTCAAGATCATTGCAGGTTATAGTGGAAGTGTGAGGGAGGAGATGTTAAATAAGATTGGAAAATTTGAGAAGATCCACAGCATGCAGATGTGGGTTTAGCCGATACATTATAATTATAGGTAAGCACCCTACAGGTGTGGGGGCGAGATGCAGAAGTGGGTTTAGCCGATACATTATTATAGGTAAGCAGGTGATAGTCTGAAATAGGAAAGGGGTAACACCATGCAGGGCCACCAATAGAAATTTTGGGGCCCTTTACTTAACCATTGATCAGCCCCTCCCCTTTTGACATGTGCAATTTTTGACCAAATGACTAAAACGTATATGCACTTTATTCTTAAGTGTAGTCAAACTTGGAAATGTTATAAAGGTAGTAACACATAAACACAGAAACACACAGACACACTTATACACTGAATCACACACTCACACATAATTCACATATAGACACTCTAGCAGACACGCAAAGAAACACACAAACAATCTCAGACACAGACACCCACACAGACACTCAGCACTTGTTTATATTGACCTGACTAGTAATGAGGTAGACTACAGTTTTGTCAAAAAAGGATATTTACAAGACAAAATATGGAATTCTGATTATCTTTTAGACAAGGAAGATGCCAACAATATGATGACAACAGCATGCAGTGGCTTAAAGGAATGGCCCTGAACTGCCTAAACAATAATTTAAAGGTTAAATGGTGGATTGGTGACTTCCAGAAAGGTCTCATTAGTCTCAAAGTCTGTAGAAAGATGTGAATAATCAGTAGTAAGGTCAAAATGTCCTACTAAAGGAACAGACAATGGACACGCACAAACTCAAACACAAACTTGCACATACACCCAAGGAAATACACCTCAGAAAACACACAGACACACACACACACAGAGACACCCACAGAAAACACACATAGACATTGCACAAAGACAGTCACACAAATCTTCACAGAGAGATCCACAGAAAAAAAATACATACACACTCATAGAGACACCAACAAAAGCACAAAGACATAAACACAGACACTCACAGGAGGTAACATTTCTGCACATTGCCATCTCATAAATCAACAGTGTGTGACATGCATGATAAAAAAAAATAGCAGAAATTAAGAGATCACATTTTAAAGTATCATATTTGTAAATGTGCAAACAAAAATACTTCTGTGAATTCAATATTGTACATTATTGATCTTTCAGAATGGGTAGATAAAGAAAAGTACTTTTGAAAGGTTGACATATGTTTGGGGGGTTTTCCCCAACCAAGAGCACCACTTCAAATCTGGTGTACAAATGTTCCCATCTGTCAGCTGTACTTTTTTTGAAAATGATGTATTGTATATGGTCTTGATGAAACCATAAGCTGTGGCACTAGGTATCATACCATTAAATATTGTTAAATGCAGGATTTAGGCTTGTTTGTATGCATTTCAAAATTAAGTCAGCTGTAGTGTAAACTGAACAGTGTTAAGTTAACCTGTCTCATTTCAAACACTGAGCAATCTTAGCCTGAGAGTATAACATTTCTCTTGTTAAGTGTATCCAGTCCACGGATCATCCATTACTTATGGAATATATTCTCCTTCCCAACAGGAAGTTGCAAGAGTCCACCCACAGCAAAGCTGCTATATAGCTCCTCCCCTAACTGCCATATTCAGTCATTCTCTTGCAAGCCTCAACATAGATAGGAGGTTGTGAGAGTCTGTGGTGATTTATACTTAGTTTATTCTTCAATCAAAAGTTTGTTATTTTTAAATGGCACCGGAGTGTGCTGTTTTTCTCAGGCAGTATTTGGAAGAAGAATCTGCCTGCGTTTTTCTATGATCTTAGCAGACGTAACTAAGATCCATTTGCTGTTCTCACACATTCTGAGGAGTGAGGTACTTCAGAGGGGGAATGACGTGCAGGTTTTCCTGCAGAAAAGGTATGTGCAGTAAAATATTTTTCTAGGAATGGAATTGACTAAGAAAATACTGCTGATACCGAAGTAATGTAAGTAAAGCCTTAAATGCAGCGATAGCGACTGGTATCAGCCTTATTAATAGAGATACATACTCTTGTAAAAATGTGTTTAAAACGTTTGCTGGCATGTTTAATCGTTTTTTAACGTACATTGGTGATAACACTGTAATGTTGGTATAGCCTTAAATGCAGTAAAAGCGACTGGTATCAGGCTTATTAATAGAGATACATACTCTTGTAAAAATGTGTTTTAAAACGTTTGCTGGCATGTTTAATCGTTTTTTAACATATGTTTGGTGATAAAACTTATTGGGGCCTAAGTTTTTTCCACATGGCTGGCTTAAATTTTGCATAGAAACAGTTAACTGAAGCTTCCCACTGTTGTAATATGAGTGGGAGGGGCCTAATTTAGCGCTTTTTTGCGCAGTTAAAATTACAAAATGAATCATCCAGATTCCCTCAGCAGTCCCATGAATACTACAGGACTTTTCTAAAGGGCTAAAAAGACTTCCAAAATCGTTTATAGGGAAGGTAATCCACAGCTCTGCTGTGGCAGTTTTGTTGTGTCTGTTTTTAAAAACGTCTATGTCGTTTTTTTGATCTGTTTTTTGCATTAAGGGGTTAATCATCCATTGGCAAGTGAGTGCAATGCTCTGTTACCTTATTACATGTACTGTAAAAATTTCGTTTGTTTTACTGTCTTTTTTCACTGTTTTTCAAATTTTGACAAAATTTGTTTCTCTTAAAGGCACAGAAACGTTTTATATATTTGCTTGTTAACTTGATTTAAAGTGTTTTCCAAGCTTACTAGTCTCATTATTAGTCTGTTTTAACATGTCTGACATAGAGGAAGCTCTGTGTTCATTTTGGTTTAAAGCCATGGTGGAACCCCATCTTAGAATGTGTACCAGATGTACTGATTTCATGTTAAACAATAAAGATCATTTTTTGTTTTTAAAAACATTATCACCAGTGGATTCTGTCGTGGGGGTAGTTATGCCGACTAACTCTCCCCACGTGTCAGACCTTTTGACTCCCGCTTTAGGGACTCACGCTCAAATGGCGCCAAGTACATTAAGGGCACCCATAGCGTTTATTTTACCAGGGGATTCTGTCGAGGGGAAAGTTATGCCGACTAACTCTCCCCACGTGTCAGACCCTTCGACTCCCGCTTCAGGGACTCACGCTCAAATGGCGCCAAGTACATCAAGGGCGCCCATAGCGTTTATTTTACAAGACATGGCAAAGGTGGTGAATAATACTCTGGCAGCAGTATTAGTCAGACTACCTGAAATTAAAGGAAAGCAGATAGCTCTGGGGGTAGATACAGAGCATACAGACCCTTTAAGAACCATGTATGATACTACCTCACAATATGCTTAGTCTGTGGGTGATTTTTTTGACTCAGGGAAGATGATTTAACCTGATTCTGATATTTCTACATTTAAAATTTATGCTTGAGAACCTCCACTTGTCGCTCAGGGAGGCTTTGGCTGCTCTGAATGAATGTGTACAATCGCAGGGCCAGAGAAATTGTGTAGACTGGATAAATAATATGCAGTGCCGGTGTGTACTGATGTTTTTCCAATACCTAAAGAGGTTTACTAAAAATTTTTTAATAAGGAATGGGATAGACCAGGTGTGCCGTTCTCTTCCCCTCCTATTTTTTAGAAGAATGTTTTCTAATAGTTACCGCCACACGGGACTTCTGGCAGACAGTTCCTAAGGTGGAGAGAAGAGTTTCTACTCTAGCTAAGCGTACCACTACCTCTGGCGTGGACAGTTGTGCTTTTTAGATCCAATGGATAAAAAATGTTTATTCAACAGGGTTTTTATCCTGCAGCCCCTTGCATACATTGCTTCTGTCACTGCTGCTGCGGCGTTCTGGGTTGAGTCTCTTGATGAGGCTTTACAGTTAGCGACTCCATTGGATGAATATATTTGACAAGCTTATGCTAGCCAATTCCTTTGTTTTCTGATGCCTTTGTTCATTTGACTAGACTAACGGCTAAGAATTCTGTTTTTTACTATACTGGCGCGCAGAGCGCTATGACTTATATCATGGTCAGCTGTTGTGACTTTAATAAATAAACTATTTAACTTCCCTTCAAGGGGCAGACCCTATCGGGCCTGGTTTGAAGGAGATTATTGCTTATATCACTGGAGGAAAAGGTCATGCCCTTCCTCAGGATAAGTCCAAATCAAGGGCCAAAAAAGGTCTAATTTTTGCTCAGTCCAAGGTGGTCTGGAGGCAATCGGACCTGGAACAAAGATAAGCAGGCCAAGGAGCCTGCTGCTACCTCTAAGGCAGCATGAAGGAACGGACCCCTATCCGGTAACGGATCCTATAGGGGGCAGACTTTCATTCTTCGCCCAGGCGTGGGCAAGAGATGCCCAGGATCCCTAGGCATTGGAATTTATATCCCAGAGATATCTTCTGGATTTCAAAGATTCCCCCCCCAAAAAAAGGGGAGATTTCGCCTTTCACAATTATCTGCAAACCAGATAAAGAAGGAGGCATTCTTACATTGTGTACGAGATCCATCCAGTTCCAAGAGAGGAACAGGGACAGAGTTTTTACTCAAATCTGTTTGTGGTTCCCAAGGTGAGGGAACCTTCAGACCTATTTTGGATCTAAAGATCTTAAACAAATTCCTCAGAATTCCGTCATTTCAGATGGAAACTATTCGTACCATCTTAACTATGATCCAGGAGAGTCAATAGAGGACTACAATGGATTTGAAGGATGCTTATCCTCACATTGGGATGCATAAAGATCACCTTCGTTTTTTCAGGTTTGCCTTTCTAGACAGGCATTACCAGTTTGTAGCTCTTTCCTTTGGGATATCTACAGCCCCAAGAATCTTTATGGAGGTTCTGGGGTCGCTTTGGCGGTCCTTAGGCCGCGGGGCATAGAAGTGGCCCCTTATTTAGACGACATCCTGATACAGGCGTCAAACATCCAAATTGCCAAGTCTCATACGGACATAGTACTGGCATTTCTGAGATCACATGGGTGGAAAGTGAACAAGGATAGAGTTCTCTATCCCCAATCTCAAGGTTTTCCCTCCTAGGGACTCTGATAGATTCTGTAGAAATGAAAATTTACCTGACGGAGTCCAGGTTGTCAAAGTTTCTAAATTTCTGCCGTGTTTTTCATCCCATCCGCGCCCTTCGGTGGCTCAGTACATGAATGAAATCGGCTTAATGGTAGCGGCAAGGGACATAGTACCGTTTGCACGTCTATATTTCAGACCACTGCAACTATGCATGCTCAGTCAGAGGAACGGGGATTACACAGATTTGTTCCCCTGTTTAACCTGGACCAAGAGACCAGAGATTCTCTTCTCTGGTGACTATATCAGGTCCATCTGTCCAAGGGTATGACATTCCGCAGGTTAGATGGGACAATTGTTACAATAGATGCCAGCCTTTTAGGTTGGGATGCAGTCTGGAACTCCCTGAAGGCTCAGGGATAGTGGACTTAGGAGGAGACCCTCCTTCTAATAAATATTCTGGAACTGGGAGTGATATTCCATGCTCTTCAGACTTGGCCTCAGTTAGCAACTCTGAGGTACATCATACTCAGTCGGACAATATACACGACTGTGGCTTACATCAGCCATCAATGGGGAACAGAAGTTCCCTAGCGATGTTAGAAGTCTTACAATAATTCACTGGACAGAGACTCACTCTTGTCTATCAGCTATCCATATCCCAGGTGTTGAGAACTGGGAGGTGGATTTTCTAAGTCGTCAGACTTTTCTTCCGGGGGAGTGGGATTTCCTCCGGAGGTCAAGACCAAGCAGGAGAGGGCTTTGGTGTTTTTGACAGCGCCTGCGTAGCCACGCAGGACCTGGTATGCAGATCTGGTGGACATGTCATCCTTTCCATCACGGTCTCTGCTTCTGAGACAGGTCCCTCTACCTCAGGGTCCTTTCAACCTTCTAAATAGAATCAATCTGAGATGGACTGCCTGGAGACTGAACGCTTGATGTTATCAAAGCATGGCTTCTCCGAGTCAGCCATTGATACCTTAATACAGACATGAAAGCCTGTCTCTAGGAAAATTGAACATAGATATGGTGTAAATATCTGATTGTTATGAATCCAAGGGTTATTCATGGAGTAAAGTTTGGATTCCCAGGATATTATCTTTTCTCCAAGATGTTTTGGAGAAAAGGGTTGTCAGCTAATTCCTTAAAAGGGACAGATTTTTACTCTGTCTATTTTTTTGCACAAGCGTCTGGCAGGTATTCTAGACGTTCAGGCATTTGGTCAGGCTTTGGTTAGATCCAAGCCTGTGTTTAAAACTGTTGCTCCACCATGGAGCTTAAACCTGGTTCTTAAGGTTCTTCAAGAAGTTCCGTTTGAACCTTTTTTGTTCCATAGATATCAATCTTTATCTTGGAAAGTTCCTTTTGGGTAGCTATTTCCTCGACTCGTAGAGTCTCCAAGTTATCTGTGTTACAATGTGATTCTCCTTATCTAGTCCTTCGTACAGATAAGGTAGTCCTGCGTACCAACCTGGGTTTTTTCCTAAGGTGGTATCTAACAAGAACATCACTCAAGAGATATTTGTTCCATGCTTGTATCCTAATCCTTCCTCAAAGAAGGAACGTCTATTACACAATATTGGACGTGGTTTGTGCTTTAAAGTTTTACTTACAAGCTACTACAGTTTTCATCAAACGTTCAACTTGTTTGTTGTCTATTCTGGACAGAGGAGAGGTCAAAAGACTTCGGCAGCCTCTCTGTCTTTTTGGTTAAAAAGCATAATTCATTTAGCTTATGAGACTGCTGGACAGCAGCCTCCTGAAGGGATTACAGCTCATTCTACTAGAGCTGTGGTTTTCACTTGGGCCTTTTTTAAATGTGGCTTCTGTGGAACAGATTTACAAGACGGAGTCTTGGTCTGCGCTTCATACTTTTTCAAATTTAACAAATTTGATACCTTGCTTCTTCGGAGGCTATTTTTGGGAGAAAGGGTTTCTTACAGGCAGTGGTAACTTCCGTTTAAGTACCTGCCTTGTCCCTCCCATCATCCGTGTACTTTAGCTTTGGTATTGGTATTCCATAAGTAATGGATGATCCGTGGACTGGATACTGGTTAACAAGAGAAAACATAATTTATGCTTACCTGATTTGTTTCTCTTGTAGTGTATCCAGTCCACGGCCCGCCCTGTCACTTTAAGGCAGGTAATTTTTTCATTTGAACTACAGTCACCACTGCACCCTATGGTTTTTTCCTTTCTCTACATGTTTTCGGTCGAATGACTGAATATGGCAGTTAGGGGAGGAGCTATATAGCAGCTTTGCTGTGGGTGGACTCTTGCAACTTTCTGTTGGGAAGGAGAATATATTCCATAAGTAATGGATGATCCGTGGACTGGATACACTACAAGAGAAACAAATCTATCAGGTAAGCATAAATTATGTTCTTATGCAGGTGTAAAAATCTTAGATAAATGCCTCCCAGCATCTGGAAATTCCTTGCATAAAGGGGCAGTAAACTGGAATGTAATATATATATATATATATATATATATATATATATATATATATATATATATGCATACATACATACATACATAAAAAAATCATATCTGCCAAAAGGGCACCTACCTACTTGTGTATTGAGGAGGAAACATTTCTGCATGGTTTTAAATATAGATTTTCTTAAGCATTGTCAAATAATCATAAATACTCTGCTGCATATTGCTAAAAAATTGTTTTTATGGACCCCCTGGCCCCACCACACAACTACCACACTGAAGTCCTACATACTCTGCAAATGAAAGTGATCTGCCGCCTCACTCTGGCACACACTGTACAAACTGAAGTGCCAAGTCTGTCTCACACTGTGCATAGTGGTTTAGTGCACACTCAGAAATTCTCTCAAATGCTAATGCTTTACTCCTTGTAATGACATCAATATCACTCTGCTGTAGCGCCCTCTGGTGTCTGCCAGAATGTAAAAAAAAAAATATATATATTTTTTAATAATAGCTGTGCTTGCCTCATGGGGCCCCCTGGCCCACTGGGCCACTGACAGGAGTCACCCTATTCACCCCCTGATGGCGGCCCTGACACCCTGTCTCTCACCATACATTTTCTGGATGTGATTTGGTTAATTTATAAAATATAATGCAGCAGTGTGCCACAGCAAGGCAGATAAGTCACTAAATCACCATTTGATTTTGCAGAGGTAGGAAAATACCAGGCCAATACAGTGTCCATCATGGTGAGTAGGGAAAAGGGTGGATTGTGAGAGACCCTAGGAGGATGTGAGTGAAATAATTTTAGAGGTAGCAGGTGCAGATGGGTTATCAATGGGGATGTTGAAGTCCCCCAGTATTAGAGCACGTATATTTGTAGAGAGAAAGCGAGGAAGCCAGGCATCAAAGTGTAGAAAGGCAAATAGAAAGAGTAGAAAAGACAATGGGGTAGATTTATTAAGCAGCAGATGCTGCTTCCTACCACCATTATTTCAGCCAAACCTCAGAGAGCCTGGGTTGTGGTGTAAATAGCAGTGGAAGCTAGCTACAAATGACTGCAAAAATTAACACTGTTGAGCTAGACCTACATTTCACCAAGCAAGAGACCTGGCATTATAGGACAGTTGCTAGTCTAGACGACTTCCTGTAAAATGATACAGAATGTTGTACCAATACAAACACATAATAAAAAGACAATGCAATAACACATGAGGCCGGATTTAATAAGCAGTGGATACTGCTTTATCTGCCCGTAGTTTCCGGCTTGGCGGAAACAAAAGTTAAGAAGCAGCAGTCCTAGCCTTTTATGTGGTGGACTGCACGCATCCCAATCAGATACGATCGGGATGATTGACGAATGTGCAGAGGGCAGCCTTGCACAAGAATTTCTTGTGAAATGCTTGTGCAATGTTGAAGCAGCGGTCTTAAGACCGCTGCTTCTTAACTGGATCCACCGCCTCTGAGCGGCGTACAACAATAAACCCGAACGAATACGATCCGGTTGATTGACACCCCCTGCTAGTGGCCGATTGGACGCGAATCTGCAGGGGGAGGCATTGCACAAGCAGTTCACCAGAACTGCTTGTGCAATGCTGAATGCCGACAGCGTATGCTGTCCGCATTCAGCGATGTCTGTCGGACATGATACGCTATAGGGTATCATGTTGGACAGACATTATTAAATCGGCCCCAGAGTGTACAATTTTCCAGTTTACTTCTATTATCAAATTAACAAATTTGTCTTGGTAGACTTTGTAGCTCAGGAGCGAGTACGTATTGAGCATTGTTTGGAAGATAGTGTTTGCAACAATCTTTGTAACAATGTTATTTATCTATTACCCAAGAGATGTACATTCTTGAGCCTACCCAAGTATGCTATAGTGGAAAGGAGCTACGTTTTAATAACGCATTCCAAGAGAAAGAGGTACATTTGATAGTAAAAATAAATTGTAAAGTTTATTTCAGACTGCGTGCCCATTAAGATCCATATTATAACCCTCATGTTTATGTTGCACAATCAAACCCGCACCGAACCTGCTTTGTTTGAATAAGACAACCATATATTATTTGGATGTGATTTGGTTAATTTATCAAATATAACGCAGCAGTGTGCCACAGCAAGGCAGATAAGTCACTAAATTACCATTTGATTTTGATCTTTTGAAATGGAGGCATATTGGGAATTCACAGTCACTGTTAAAAGCTGAGCATTTTCAGTGCTCTGTGGGTGGGTCGTCACACTATTCAATAGTCGCCCCTTAGGGGAGAAGATATAAAAAAACCAGAAGGATGGAATTAAAGTGACTATTGCACAGATGAGCAGGTTTCTGCCGCTGGATCAGTGGAAAGCACTGGCAGGGTCCCACTCTGGGGATGCTCTTAGCAACATCACATGCTCGCTAGTCACTGCTGTAGCCACAGGTGCACAGGGGGAGCAACTATACAGTTTGAAAGAATCAAGTAAAAAAAAAAGCCCAGGCTCAGTTTTAATGTATTGAGAGAGAATATTTAGGCAACAAGTACCTCTGTATTTAAACTTGCTGCTAATTATGTCACAGATGGAAATCTTAGACTTATCACAGATTCATCTACAGTTTTTGAATATAACCTTTATCATTCTTTCAAGGTTCTTTGGGTATAAAATGACTTATAATAATGATTTTGACTAATATGATTTTTGATGTGTAACTTTTATGCCTAACCTTATCACAACCGCAGGGCTTTTCATGCATACTGCGCTGTATAGCGCGATGATTTAGAGGGGATAATGGGAGGGGGAAAGTCATTCGGTAGACAATCTTAAACAAATGACACAATAGAAGCTTATTTTTCTTTTTTTTTCTAGTGAGGATGTGGAGATTTTATGATCATTTTCCTGCTTAGCTCCTGCCTTAAACTTATTGTGATGTGATTATGGGAGATGCAAGGGGACATTAAAAAGATTACTGTTTGGAGGCAGCAGGCTATGTGTGTTATAGTGCTCATTCATCTTCTCTTCTGTTTTGGGTGAAGAATTCGATCCAACAAGAAGATGCTGTTATTAGTTGGAGGATTGCCCCCAGGACCAGACCGGTTGCCCAGTAATCTGGTACAGTACTATGATGATGAAAAGAAGACCTGGAAAATACTGACAAGTAAGTTTTTAACTTGCTTTTTACATGCAGTTATTCTGGTGCATGTAAATTAGATTTTGTGTTTGTTACAAATGCATATTTATATTGATTGGCTTCTATTTAAGCAGGGCAGAAAGCCAAGAAGGTATGGGGCCATCATGGGGTCCGAATTATCGCCGGAAACAGCAGTTATGAAGACCGCTGCTCCATAACTGGTCCACCTGCTCTGAGGCTGCGGACATCAATCCGCCCGATCCTATACGATCGGGCTGATTGACACCCCCTGCTAGCGGCCAATTGTCCGTAAATCTGCAGGGGGCGACATTGCACAAGCAGTTCCCAAGAACTGCTTGTGCAATGATAAATGCCGACAGCGTATGCTGTCGGCATTCATCGATGTCTGTCGGACATGATCCACTGAGCGGATCATGTCGGACAGACAGATGATAAATCGCCCCCCTAGAATTCTAGTTCTGTCTCTCTCTTTTTGTTTGCATGTGTATGCGTATGTGTGTATGTTTTGTTTTTATGTTTGTATATGTGTGTCTGTTTCTGTATGTGTATGTATGTATGTGTGTGTGTGTGTTTTTGTGTCTGTGCGTATGTATGTCTGTATATGTGTGTGTACATGTATATATGTGTGTGTGGGGTTGTGCGTGTTTGTATGTGCGTGTGTATGTTTGTGTGTATGTATGTGAGTGTGTGTATTTGCGAATGTATATGTGTGTGTGTCTGTGCCTGTTTGTGTGCATGTATATTTATGTGTATGTGTCTGTGTGTATGTATGCGTGTTTATGTGTGTAGGTTTGTGTGTCTGTGCATATGTATGTATGTATATGTGTATGGGTAGTATTCATGTATGTACAAGTTTGTGTATGTATGTATGTATGTATGTGTGTGTGTGTGTGTGTGTGTAGGTATGTGTGTGCATGTGTATGTATGTATATATATATGGTGGTTGTGTGTGTCTGTAAGTATGTATATGTGTGTGTTTGTGGGTATGTGTGTGTATGTATATACTCTTGTCTGGCTTCTAAAAGTTTTTGCCTATCTTTTCAATATCCTTGGTGACTTAAATTTTGAACTAAATTTGCCTTTAAGTATGGCTGAAATATTGTTGACAGCTCTGCCTATAAAGCGGATAGGCCTGTTTCATATTCCTTATGTCTCTGCTTGTGAACTTGAAGAAGTCAGCCTCTAGCATCAACATGAGATTACAATTATTATTGCTGAGACTCATAAAATTAAAATATTTTTTTTATTATCACCTTTTATAAATTCAGAAGAGCATATTGTTTTTAATGGGTAATTCTCATGAGCTCAGTTTTAAGAAACTTGAGATAATAATGTAATAAAGGTGTATGCTTTCCAAACATTTTATTTTACTTGAAGCGAGTTATAAAGAACCATTTAGCAAACAACGTAACATAGATGTGCTAACTAATATGGAATAATATTTTAACAGAACTTATTTTATGCATTTGTGTCATTATCAATATTAAGCACAAGTCTTTTGAAACTCAGCATTGTCAGTGACTACTGACTTGGCTCAAGGGGGTTGGGCAACCTTGATTAATGTCTTAGGCTTGGTTCAGCAAGTGGTGCAATTCACAACATCAGTCATGGTCAGCTTGTCTCTCCTCTTCCCAAACATATGAGCACTGGTGAACTCCCTCATATTTCTCTGCAGTAAGATGTTTACAGTAACTTCCTATCCACCTTTTACCATGATGAGAGTGATTATGAAGATGATGATGATTTTTATTATTGTTATCTTGTAAAGAAGCACAGATCACACAGCAAAACAGATATAGTGGATTACATTTTAATGCTGAAGTGAAAATGGAGTCATTGATGGTACTGATAGATTGATTCAGCCAATGAGGAGTGGAGGCTGACTTGTGGTTGGTAAGAAGGCCAGCAGACAGGCAGTTATAGTAGTTAAAGGGACACTAAACCCAAAAATTTTCTTTCATGATTCAGCTAGAGAATACAATTTCAAACAACTTTCCAATTTACTTCTATTATCTAATTTGCTTCATTCTTTAGATATTCTTCGTTGAAGAAATAGTCGTGCACATGGGTGAGCCAATCAAACGAGGCATCTATGTGCAACCACCAATCAGCAACTACTGAGCCTATCTAGATATGCTTTTCAGCAGAGGATATCAAGAGAATGAAGCAATTTAGATAATAGAAGTAAATTAGAAAGTTGTTTAAAATCACATACTCTTTCTAAATCATGAAAGAAAAAAATTTGGGTTTCATGACCCTTTAAGGCAACACATGATGGGTTATGAACTGGATGTTTTTAATGGTTTGTGACTGACAGCTTTTGGAGAAATTCTTTAGAGGATGTTGTCAGCAGCTAATCGTGTTGGGTAATCAAATATGACACCATAATCAAATATGACACCATAAAACATAAATGGGGAATTAGAGTGGTGAATGCATTATCAGTAAAAGAGGTTTGATGTTAGGATGTGGTTATTGATAAGGCAAAACAGCAGGAACATTGTATAGAGATATTGAATTTTAGGTATTAAAAAGAAATCTTGTTTTTAAGATACTAAACCCTGCAAGAGTTTATTATCAAATCTAGTGAATTAAAGTGAATTAAGTTGACCCAGAATTGAGTGATGTACTAAAAAGTAATTTGTAGTTTGTGATTTTCTCATCCTAGTTTTTTATAGAGGAGAACCCAATGTAATTCATAGTAAGTGACTGCTAAGTGGGAAATTTTACCCATATGATATCATTTTGTATTTTTTTGATGGAAACTGTGGCTTCTCTCGTCTAGTTTTGGCTTTTTTTCTTCCAATTTTAAGGAGCTTCCTGCACGTTTATCTAGATTGTTTTAATGATGCCATTTCATACTTCATTCTTCTTACATTACTGGGAAAGTGCCTGCCCCTAGTTTCCATTTTTTTTAATTTTTTTTTAAGTTTTCAAAAAAGCTTTATTCATAACAAACAAAAGTACACGTCATAAAATGTATACACCATAGCATACCTCAGAAATATTATAATACAATATGTTGTTGAGTAAATTAATTATAAAGATAAACCCCTCTATTAAATGCTAGAGAACATGGGACAATTAATACATAGTGATATCAATCTGCAATTTATACTCAAAGATGGGGGCCATTATTTAATAACACATTGTCTAGTTCGTGTACTTCCTTCTGAACCCCAGATTAGCACTTCAGACCACTCATGGATCTAATATAGAAATACTTATAAACAGTTTTGGGGGTATACAAGGGTAAGATTTAACACAACAAATTAAAGACAAAACAACACAGAAGAACTTGTGTCGAGAGACACAACTAACCAGAAAAGATGTCATTTGTGTAATTAGATGTACCGACAGCTATTGTATTCCCGTATAAAAAGCAAGGTGCAGCCAATCAAACAATATATATATATCCTTAGAGACATTTGAGCGAGCTACACCACAAGGTTATCTAGGCCATTTTAATGGAAGTAGAAAGGCAAAGTAGTTATGTCTTGGAATGTCAAAACCCTACATCACTTAGGTGGATTAGATATAATACTGTATCAAAGGTATTGTTCAGTTGCCCAACAAAATAAATAGATAGTGTATTGCAATCATAGAGGGAGAATTTGATGTTAAGGCTGCTGGGAATATATATGAACAGACAAATGGCGATATCCCAACTATAAAATATATACATGTCCCCCACCTGCTACCGCGGCCGCCGGCCGCGAGTGAGGTAATACAGTGTGTTTGATATGCCCACCATTAAAGCCATCTGCAACCCAAAAGTTATAACCTAAGAAAACGTTAGCCTCCCTCTGCCTACAATCAGCCTCCCATGACCAGGGCCTCCGGAGAGTAATAATGGAGTTAACGGTACAGGAACTACATGGTAACTCAGCAAATCATACATATTTCGGACATACATATAATATTTTAAAGCATCAAATCAAGCGGTGATAACTAAACTAAACAGGGCGGCAAACCTTATAATTGAGTCCTTACGATAGTCCCAAGCAAAGTTTATTGATAAATGTGCAATAGAGGAGTATCATCCACCCCCAGAGTAAATCAGCTTGCCGTATGGAGCATAAACATCTCTAAAGCCGGTAAATTGGCAGGACTGCATTTCTCCCCTCTGCAATTTAAGGTAATTGGTAGCAATAGAGCCGGGGGATAATGTGGGGTAGTTCTTAGTCCCGGGAGGGCTGTACCAGAGGGCATGATCCCTCGCCGGCCGCACACTGTCTAAAGTACAATCCGGAGCCGCGGTAAAGGTAGGTGAGCTTAGTGTCCCCAAATATGCGTCTATCTCCAGGTTCCCCCAGAGACCACATGGCTTCCACGGCAGCCCTTGTCCGCAATCCAGCTAATTCCATGGGGACTTCAATCCCAGAGGTAAAAAGAGGCTTTCGCTGCCTACTTGCAATAACTTTCAGGTATGCAAGGTCCGGTTTCTCCATCTGGGGATAGATCAAAGTGGCTCCAGGCGCCATCTTAGATAAAGTGGTGTTATTTCTCCTGTGCAACAGACCCGTGTTTAGTGAGAAGCCAGTCTCTTGTAAGTGATTCTGGTATGGCATTTCCTCTGCTCTGCGTTCCCGCCGCAGCGTAGTATGCTGCTTGTCTTCCCCAGGCTTTATATATACATTTGGCTCACCCATCACAGGTTGTTGTAGCACCGGCTCAGCAATTTTAGAAACTTCTAGTCTCTCCATTAGGTTCAGTATGTCCTGCTCCGAGGGGGCTTTATCTATGAGTGCTTGCATCAGAGCTTCCAGCTTAGCTAAGCGAGGGCCCCAGGCTGCAGAAAGGTCATTAACTCCCATTATAGCCGGCAGATGTCTGCGACTGCACTCACTGTATAATTACAATGCCCACAGCGGTATGCCGATGCTTAGTTAGAAAGTTTGCTGATTGCGATAACAATGCTGTAGGTACTTGGATTAACCAGTTCTGGCTAGACACCCCTGGGATCCAGGGGGGGGAACGCTGCCTGTAAGATCGCCGCCGCTACAGGCCTCAATCGTTCAATTCCGCCTCCAGGATCATAAACACAGCAACTAACGATAAGGTCTTGTATAAGTTCGTGCTGTATCTTGATCTAGTGTCAGATGCTGTAAAATTAAGTCAAAAACCGGCAGATTATTGGCTTTTCGCCCAGAGCTACAGAAGAGTGCAACTGCACTGAGTCGCTGCCTGGACACGCCCCCCTAGTTTACATTTTTATCTTATTTCCTATGTTATGTTATCTTTAGCTATTCAAATATTCATTACAATTAAATCTTTCTAGTTATTTTCACACTTTGTTCATTTCTACTGTACTTTGGGTTGACCACTGGAAACTTGCATAAAAGTTTCATGTCGGGTTATCTCACATGAGAATATGTGATCAGGGTTTGCGAGCAATTAGGATGTTAAGTTTTTTATTTTTTTGCTCCATGGACTTCTATGATGGAATACGTGAACGGGCACGCAATATTATTACGTTTTTCTGTCACTTTTTTGCTTCATTGACTTATATGGGGGAACACGCAAAATGCACACGTGATATTTTAAGTTCATCTTTTTGCACTTGTTGGGTTAGCTTACTTCTAGCGCAGTTAACGCTCGAGCGGGAGCGTTATATAGCGCTCCACTTGTAATCTGTCCCTTAATAGGTTAAAATAAAACCTTGTGCTTACTTTTGAACAGAGTACTCAGTATCCCTGTGTCTTCCCTACTTCATTTTTTGATATTGCCAGATGGGCTATTCCCCTGTAAATGACTGCATAATTTGTTTGAACTCTACAAATAAAAGCTAATAATAATAAATCTTTAACTTCCTGTAAATATACAAACTCATCCATGTGCGAACACAAAACATGTTTATCATGTTATATCATTACATCTACCCTCTCAGCTGGCTGAACAGTATAAACAACGCAGTAAAGTGGGAGTTGTTTGTGATGTATAGTATCAACAAAATAGCATTGTTTACAGAACTTGGTGTATGAGAAAGATACTCCCTTAATTCAGCCTTCCTTAATATCTTTATAGACAACATCTGGTTGGCCAGCAATAAACATTTAATCTACTTTAGCTGTTCAGGGCAGTAATCAAGTACTTTTTAATTTCATATAAAAGCAATACTGTCTTCCATTCCATTTTAATATACTATCGAAGCTGTTGTATAGACATACACGTGTATTGAAAAGGTATGGATTTTTTTCCTATGAACTCCCTAATTTATAGTCTTAACTTACTGATCCTTGAAGCCAGTCAGTCGATCTATGGTTTTGTCCTTCCTTTTGTAACTCTGTGTAGTATTGCAGTCATGGAGAATAGGTTTCTGCAATGTGAAGACAGATGACTGTCTCTTAAAAAAGAAAAGTTTCAGTGCATTTAATGCATTTCATTTAAAAGACAGATCTAAACTGAAAGGACACAGACCTGAGAATTGACTGTGTTCTGCTTAAGTGGGAAATTATGGCCATTTATATCAAAAAATGACTTTAATTTTTTTTCTGGTAGTTCCATATTAACGGTTGTATTTTCAGCTTTTTATGTTAGAATCTGTCCCTGTTAACATTAAAGGCTTGGTACTTTTTCTTCACCAGATGTGGCCAAGATTCCTGGTCTTTTTGTATGTCTCTTTACTAACTGAATATATGTGCAGGAGTTCATTTATATTGCTAATTAACCACAGAAAAGGCAATAATCTAAACCAATACATTTGCTATACCTTATTATTTTTACACTTATGTGCCATGCTGACTATGGCTGAAGTTACATAGGTGATGTTAATTTTGAGCCACAGAGGCAAAATTTGATTGGTGAAAATGTAGTAGTGAGGTTCCTCATGTAGATTTTTTATGTGCTATACTATTTTAATATACAAAGTTACAAACATACACATTAGATCCCTTACCAGCCCTGCCACTTGTCTAATTCAATATCCATTTAACTCTGCCACACAACTTTTTTTTCCAATAATGTGGCGAAAATAAACAAGTACCAAATAAACCTTACCAATAAAGTTTATATATTCTCATGTAGCAAACAAAGCAACTATTTGCACATAGACGTGATGTCACATAAAACAGAACCAGATACAGAGGAACTACCATTTGAATGAATGATCACAAAACTGTGTCTTAAAAACACAAATAAACCTGCTAGAGTGAGTACAATTCAATTCCTCCATCACAACTAAGAACATAAAACTATTAGCACTCTCATTACGCAATATTACAAGTAGAAGTTAAAGGTTGCAAGGTAATTGTTTATTGCTTGCTAGTTTGCATAAAAAAGCACATGGAATTCTTTGAAAATAATGGTTTTAAGTTTAGACTGAACACAGTGTGTCAGCGACCGGAGCCGGAGCTTTTTACATATGGACATTCTGTTTTCATATTTCAAGTAAGTGCAATTTTATGTGAATCCTTCTATTATATGAAATACTACACCTTGAATCGTGGAATGCGCTCTCTATGTTTGTGTGTTTATGTACTATTTAGGGGCGCGATCCGATAAAGATCGTAGTTTGCGGCGCAAGCGAGGGAACCCCCGCCGCCCGTAGTTTCAGCTCGCAACTCGAGCTATCCAATATATGGCGCCGTCAGATGCTAAAGTGCCGTAAGTCGGATAAACCAGCGATGTCCAGAAATCTGCGTAAGTACAAATTTCTGTAGTCGCCAGTGACTTACGCCACTTTAGAAACTGCCGGCGCCTACAAAACCTGACTAAGTTATGAAATCATCCGTACTGTCTAACACGCCTCCCAAACATAGCCCAACATGTCTAACGCTCTATCCGCTAGCCCCCTCACTCTCCTAATAATAAATGCATTAACCCCTAAACCGCCGCTCCCGAACCCCGCCGCCACCTAATAAAGTTATTAACCCCTAAACCGCCGCTCCCGGCCCCCGCAGCCACCTACATTAACTACCCCCTAATGTGAGTTCCTACCCCGCCGCCACCTACATTAACTACCCCCTAACGTGAGCCCCTATACCGCCGCCAGCTACATTACCTACACCCTAATGTGAGCCCCTATACCGCCGCCACCTACATTAACTACCCCCTAATGTGAGCCCCTATACCGCTGTCAGCTACATTACCTACCCCCTAATGTGAGCTCCTACCCCGCCGCCAGCTATATTAACCCTAATTATATTAGGGTTAATATAGTTAATATAGTTATTATATTATATATATTAACTATATTAACCCTAATTATATTAGGGTTAATATAGTTAATATCGTTATTATATTATATATATATATTAAGTATAATAACCCTATCTAACTCTAACATTCCTAACCATTCTTTGAAAATAATGGTTTTAAGTTTAGACTGAACACAGTGTGTCAGCGACCGGAGCCGGAGCTTTTTACATATGGACATTCTGTTTTCATATTTCAAGTAAGTGCAATTTTATGTGAATCCTTCTATTATATGAAATACTACACCTTGAATCGTGGAATGCGCTCTCTATGTTTGTGTGTTTATGTACTATTTAGGGGCGCGATCCGATAAAGATCGTAGTTTGCGGCGCAAGCGAGGGAACCCCCGCCGCCCGTAGTTTCAGCTCGCAACTCGAGCTATCCAATATATGGCGCCGTCAGATGCTAAAGTGCCGTAAGTCGGATAAACCAGCGATGTCCAGAAATCTGCGTAAGTACAAATTTCTGTAGTCGCCAGTGACTTACGCCACTTTAGAAACTGCCGGCGCCTACAAAACCTGACTAAGTTATGAAATCATCCGTACTGTCTAACACGCCTCCCAAACATAGCCCAACATGTCTAACGCTCTATCCGCTAGCCCCCTCACTCTCCTAATAATAAATGCATTAACCCCTAAACCGCCGCTCCCGAACCCCGCCGCCACCTAATAAAGTTATTAACCCCTAAACCGCCGCTCCCGGCCCCCGCAGCCACCTACATTAACTACCCCCTAATGTGAGTTCCTACCCCGCCGCCACCTACATTAACTACCCCCTAACGTGAGCCCCTATACCGCCGCCAGCTACATTACCTACACCCTAATGTGAGCCCCTATACCGCCGCCACCTACATTAACTACCCCCTAATGTGAGCCCCTATACCGCTGTCAGCTACATTACCTACCCCCTAATGTGAGCTCCTACCCCGCCGCCAGCTATATTAACCCTAATTATATTAGGGTTAATATAGTTAATATAGTTATTATATTATATATATTAACTATATTAACCCTAATTATATTAGGGTTAATATAGTTAATATCGTTATTATATTATATATATATATTAAGTATAATAACCCTATCTAACTCTAACATTCCTAACTAAATTCTTATTAAAATAAATCTAATTAATATTATTAATTAAAATATTCCTATTTAAATCTAAATACTTACCTATAAAATAAACCCTAAGATAGCTACAATGTAATTAATAATTACATTGTAGCTATTTTAGGGTTTATATTTATTTTACAGGTAACTTGGTATTTATTTTAACTAGGTACAATAGCTATTAAATAGTTAATAACTATTTAATAGCTACCTAGTTAAAATAATTACTAATTTACCTGTAAAATAAATCCTAACCTAAGTTACAAATACACCTACACTATCAATAAATTAAATAAACTACAAATATCTAAACTAAAATACAATTAAATAAACTAAACTAAATTACAAAAAAAAAACACTAAATTACAAAAAATAAAAAAAGATTACAAGAATTTTAAGCTAATTACACCTATTCTAAGCCCCCTAATAAAATAACAAAGCCCCCCAAAATAAAAAAATTCCCTACCCTAATCTAAATTAAAAAAGTTAACAGCTCTATTACCTTAACAGCCCTTAAAAGGGCTTTTTGCGGGGCATGCCCCAAAGAAATCAGCTCTTTTGCCTGTAAAAAAAAAACACAATACCACCCCCCAACATTACAACCCACCACCCACATACCCCTATTCAAAACCCACCCAAACCCACCTTAAATAAACCTAACACTACCCCCGTGAACATCTCCCTACCTTGTCTTCACCCAGCCGGGCAGAACTCTTCATCTGATCCGGGCTATGTCTTCAATCAAGCGGCAGAGAAGAAGTCTTCCATCCGGGCGATGTCTTCAATCAAGCGGCAAAGAAGAGGTCCTCCATCGGGGCGAAGTTTTCTTCCAAGCGGCATCTTCAATCTTTTTCAGATTTTTCTACCTTAATTCCGATTGGCTGATAGAATCCTATTAGCCAATCGGAATTCGACGGACTCCATCTTGGATGACGTAATTTAAAGGAACCTCATTTGTCGGGAAGTCGTCGTGCCGGATGGATGTTCCACGTCGGAGGAGCGAAGAAAGAAGATTGAAGATGCCGCTTGGAAGAATTAGTTTAATGTAGATGGCGGCGGTGTAAGGGGGTCACATTAGGGGGTAGTTTAATATAGCTGGCGGAGGTGTAAGGGGCTCACATTAGGGGGTAGTTTAATGTAGCTGGCGGCGGTGTAAGGGGCTCACATTAGGGGGTAGTTTAATGTAGCTGGCGGCGGTGTAAGGGGCTCACATTAGGGGGTAGTTTAATGTAGCTGGCGGCGGTGTAAGGGGCTCACATTAGGGGGTAGTTTAATATAGCTGGCGGCGGGTTAAGACCTCATATTAGGGGGTATGTAATGTAGCTGGCGACGGTGTAGGGGGATCACATTAGGGGGTTATACTTTTAATGTAGGTGGCGGCTTGGTCCGGGAGCGGCGGTTTAGGGGTTAAATACTTTATTAGGGATTGCGGCGGGGGATCGCGGTTGACAGGTAGATAGACATTGCGCATGCGTTTGGTGTTAGGTTTTATTTAGCAGCTAGTTTAGGGAGTTACGGGGCTCCAATAGACAGCGTAAGGCTAACTACGGCTGCATTTTGTGGCGAGGTGAAAATGGAGTAAGATTTCTCCATTTTCGCCACGTAAGTCCTTACGCTGTATATTGGATACCAAACTGCACGGGTTTGGTATACCTGCCTATGGCCCAAAAAACTACGGCGAAGGCAGAAATATATACGAGCGTAACTTCTAGGTTACGCCGTATATAGGATACCAAACCTGCGCAAATTTTGGCGTCGCCGGCTTCTGCGGGCGACGCTGTATATCGAATCGAGGCCTAGATTTTTAAGGGAAGTTTTTGCAACATTTTCCCAATATGAGAGCTGCTCCATATATACATAAAGAATTGAACACATTGAAGACTGACTGGTACCACTCTATTTGGATATATCTATAGATCGAACAGTGACTATATCCTTTATTGAAGTTTAGAAATAAGTTGACTTACTTTGACTTTTTGTCATCACTTGTATAGTCACTGCACCTACTATATAGACTATCTCTCCAACTAACCAGACTTACATTCTTTATTTTAAGTATTTATAGGTGTGCTATCTATATTTCTTGTACTATTAGAACTCTACTTTCAAATTACAAAGGTTTTTAGACAATCATTTAATTTGTTTGTCCCTTGGTCCATGTAAAAGTCAGAGGGCCATATTAGTTTCTTTAGCGTTTTGGCTAAATCTCCTAATTACCAAGGGTTATGTGGAGGTAGAATAGTCTTTTTCAAAATGCATATAGCCCTTTTTTATATCACTTTCTTCTTCTGTGATGTTTAAGAATGAGGATTCCATTGAATAAAAAAAAGTATGTTGCAAAGTAGCAACATACTTTCTCTAAATTCTACCACTTTGATGTGTTTGGTAGGAAAGACCTTCAGACGGCAGTGTCTGGTAATTAGGTGCCTGCCTTCAAAAAATGTTGTTCTGCCCAATTACTTGTGGACTCCACAGCTTGGGTATTAGTTCCCAAGGAGTAATGGCTTGTGGACTCTCACCACCTTATGAAAGAAAACACAATTTTCTGCTTATCTGATAAATTAATTTCTTTCATGGTGGAGTCCACAAGACCCGCCCATTTAATTTTTTTATGTAATTATTTTTTCTGCCGGCAGTTCTACTTTACATCTAATTTTCCCTACTTTGGCCTTTTCTATCTTTCTACTTCTCCTTTCTTGTCTATACGCAGAGTAGAATACCATAGAAGTGGGAGGGATTAAGTGCTTTGAGGGTTTTAAGAATCTTTTACATACAGAAAGAGAAGCACTCTACCAGGAACGCACAACAGCTCAGTATCTTGTTCTATGGCAAATTAACACCTAGGAGCAGTCTCTTTTAGCCCAATTGTGGTTTTTTCAGAGGAAAACTTTCCTGAAGTATATCAGTTTGATCCCACCTAGCAAGGTCTGTCCAGCCCCGAAATACCAGGCAATCCTCCTTGGAACAAGGAGCAAGTAAATAACCATAGAACAAGCTACTGAGTTAGAACGGAGAAGATAGAGGGCGCCACATAGTGCAAATCAGACTATTCCACAAAGGATAGTTGTTTTTAAACTTTTTAAATAAATTTCTTTACTCTCATTTTGCTGCCTAACCATTATTGGGAAGAATCACTCCTCCTTTTTTGTACCTGGGATCTCTGGACTCCCCCTGGTGGGACGAGGACTCCATCTGCTGATTGTTTTACCACTGGGTATACCGGACGACCGGTTGGTTCCGGATTGCCTATACCGCACATTAGTGCCTTTCACCACATGAGTAAGATTCTTAATATCTACCATCATCCTTTGTGGAATAGTCTGATTTGCACTATGTGGCGCCCTCTATCTTCTCCGTTCTAGATCATCATATCCTGTGTTGTGGCGTGACACTCTAGAGGAGCTGCCTCCAGCCTTGGATCAGTGTTTTGAGACTGCACGAAATCATATTAGCAGGACTTCCTTATTTAAAATTTATTTTAGGACTTTCCATTTTATCCTTTTGTTCACATGTGTATTTGTGTATATGTATGCTAACCAGCTTATGTGTTAGGTTTGTGATCTTATATATTATATGCAAGTTTGTACTATCTGAACTACAAAGCCACATATACTCTGATGATTTAGATATATACTGTATGTGCCTTTGATTGTGACTATTGTAATTGCACATTTTTTACTCATTTTTTGCACATCCTACTTTTTGTGACCCTTTCCTTTATATATATATATATATATATATATATATATATATATATATATATATATATATATATATCAGCCAAAAGAAAGTGCACTCTCAGGTCTTTCACAGCAAAAGTTACTTTATTGATGTAACGTTTTCGGAGGACTTGCCTCCTTCATCAGCATAGTGCACTTTCTTTTGGCTGCTATTTGTTGTTTAAAGTTGCACCCAGGCAGTTTTCCACTTGTGGGCAAGATCTGGAATTTTGGATACCTATATATATATATATATATATATATATATATATATATATATATATATAGCTCCTATTATTACTTGGCGCCTCTTACAGGTACCTGTGTGGCTATAGTTGCCATCTGTGTACAGCTTGTCCAAGCTACTGAGTGGTTGTTCGTTCCTGAGAGAGCGCTTCTCTTTCTGAATGTCTTTGGGAATCTTTGCTTACTCCTAGTGGCCAGGAGTTGAATCCCAGGTAATGGTTTGTGTATTCCCACCACTATGAAAGAAATTAATTTATCAGGTAAGCATACATTTTTTTTATTAATAAACCATTATGTCATATATTGTAAGTCTAAATATAACTTAAAACCTTTATCTTCAAAACATTTCCATGTGTTTTTATGCAAACCAGCAAGCAATAAATAATTACTCAAAATGTGCTACATTTTGCAGTGCAACTTTTAACTCATATTGACTGATAGTATTAACAACAGAATGTGTTTGCTGATTAACATTAACATCAAACAAAATAAAATCAGTGATTGGTAGGGTTGTGCACCAGCCATGTCCAATCAGGACCAGCAGTTCTCCTCATCTCCTGAGTGTGACTTTAACTACAATTAGGTTCATAAGTCTTTGGACATTATTGATAGTTATTTTTGCTGTTAGAAAAAAAAGGTGGAGCTTCCGTTATATCATTTTGGCTTAAAGTGTAGTCTGTCAGCTTTAATTTGAATGTACACCCAAATTGAGTGAATGGTGTAGGAATTACTGCACTTTGTATATGTAGCCCCCTCGTTGTAAAGGGACCAAAAGTAATTGGACATTTGACTGAGAAGCTGTTTCATGGTCAGATGTTGGCTGAAGTTGATTCCAAATGTGGAATTTGCATTTGGAAACATTTGCTGCAAACTCTCTATATGAGCTCCAAAGGCCTGTCAACACAAGCAAAGCAGGCCATAATTAGGTTGAAAACCCCCCAAAACAAACCCATCAGAGAGACAGCAGAAACATTAGGAGTGGCCAGATTAACTATCTGATACATTCTTAAAAAGAAGGAATTTACTGGTGAACTCAGCAACATCAGAGGGCCTGGATGACCATGGAAGACAATTGTGGTGGATGATTGCAAAATTCTTTCCTGGGTGAAAAAAACCATTTTTACAACATCTAGCCAAGTCAAGAACAATCTCCAGGAGGTAGGTATCTCATTGTGGAAGTCTACAATCAAGAGAACACTTCATAAAAGTAAATACAGAAGATTTACCACTAGGTTCAAACCACTGGTAAGCCTCAAGAATAGGAAAGATTAGACTTTGCCAAGAAACATCTACAAAGCCTGTCCAGTTCTGGAACAATATTCTTTGGACAGATGAAACTAAGATCAACCTGTACCACTAGGTGCAAACCACTGGTAATCCTCAAGAATAGGAAAGATTAGACTTTGCCAAGAAACATCTATGAAGCCTGTCCAGTTCTGGAACAATATTCTTTGGACAGATGAAACTAAGATCAACCTGTACCAGGATGATGGGAAGAGAAGTGTATGGAGAAGTAAAGGAATGGCTTATGATTTGAAGCATACCACATCATCTGTGAAACATGTTGGAGGTAGTGTCATGCATGGACATGTATGGCTACCAATTGAACTGGGTCACTAGTGTTTATTGATGACGTGACTACTGACAGAAAAAGCAGGATGCATTCTTAAATGTATAGGGTTAAGTATCTGCTGAGATTTAAACAAATGTTTTAAAACTGATAGGATGAAGTTTCAATGTAAAGATAGACATACTGCAAAATCAACCAAAAAGCTTTTTCAAGGTTAAGAAGTGGAATATTCTCGAACAACTAAATTAGTCACCTGACCTCAACCCAACTGCACATATATTTCACTTGCTAAATACAGAACTAAAGACAGAAAGACCCACAAACAAGCAGCAATTCAAGACAAGTGCAGTAAAGGCCTGGCATTTCTTTCATAATTTCATTTATGATCATGTTAGTTTGTCCAGTTACTATAGAAAATTGCTGTAGTTATGGTTTATAAATACATTTGTTAAACCCCTTGAATTAAAGCTGAAAGTCTGCACTTCAATCACTTCTTAATTGCTTCATTTTTTTCATGGTACACAAAGCCAAAACTAGGAAAATTGTATCACTGTACTTATGGAGTCAACTGTACTCACTAAATACTGTTCTTTTGTTAACCTTATTTCAGCTGATCTTGACAATGTAAGTATTTAGTTACTAATGGGGATCTAGGATTTTTGAAAGAGTTTGATAGCCTTTACATATACAGGTAGCCCTCAGTTTACGCCGGGGTTAGGTTCCAGAAGGAATGGTTGTAAATCGAAACCATTGTAAATTGAAACCCAGTTTATAATGTAAGTCAATGGGAATTGAGGGCGTTAGGTTCCAGGCCCCTCTCAAAATTGTCATAAGTAACACCAAATACATTATTTTTAAAGCTTTGAAATGTAGACTTTAAATGCTGAACAGCATTATAAACCTAATAAAATAATACCACAACACAGAACATATAATTAAACTAAGTTAAATGAACAAAAACTTTTGCTAAATAGCATTATAACCACAATAAAATAATCACACAACACAGACTTCACTTGCATTTTTCTGCAAACAGTGCTTTCTATGCATTCCAATCTGAACTGATTTATAGACAGGAAGATCTTGTTCCTTTGAAATCTGCTTGATAGCTCAGGTCTGGTTAAACCGATTAATTTCAGCTGGCTTGGCTTGCATATCTTTGCTGCAACACAAGCGGACAGCTCCACCTACTGGCTATTTTAATCAATGCACTGATTCTAAAAGCTTTTCAATAGCAGTCACATGACTGAAAAAAAAGGTTGTTATTCTGAAACGGTGCAAATTGAACTGTTGTAAACTGAGGGCCACCTGTATACACACACATTGGTGTTTTGTATCTTAAAGCTATAATTTTACAATTTGTCCAAGAGTATAAAGTTAATAACCCTATCTACATTATCTGTCTGTCTTTCTATCAGTCATGTAATCGTATACAGGTAGCCCTCAGTTTACGCCGGGGTTAGGTTCCAGAAGGAATGGTTGTAAATCGAAACCGTTGTAAATTGAAACCCAGTTTAAAATGTAAGTCAATGGGAAGTGAGGGAGTTAGGTTCCAGGCCCCTCTCAAATTGACATAAGTAACACCTAATACATTATTTTTAAAGCTTTGAAATGAAGGCTTTAAATGGTAAACAGCATTATAAACCTAAAAATATACTGTAGATTGTATCATCATCAAACTAAGTTTAATAAACAAAAACATTTGCTAAACCGCACCTAATAAAATAACACACAAACACAGACTGTATCATCATCATCAATCTAAGTTTAATGAACAAAAACAAAATAATCACACAACAGACTGTATCATCATCAAACTAAGTTTAATGTAGAAAAACGTTTTTTTACACACATTTTTCTGCAGCTAAGGGAAGTGGCTGCTAGATCTTGTTGCTTTAAAAACGGATCCATTGCTCAGGTCTGGTTATACACTGATTAGCCTGCCTGTGTTTAATCACACAACAGACTGTATAATCATCAAACTAAGTTTAATGAACAAAAACGTTTTTTACTTGCCTTTTTCTGCAAACAGTTCTCTGCATTGAGTCTGCAGCTAAGGGAAGTGGCTGCTAGATCTTGTTCCTTTGAAAGCT
Organism: Bombina bombina; assembly: GCF_027579735.1. Lineage (NCBI taxonomy): Eukaryota > Metazoa > Chordata > Amphibia > Anura > Bombinatoridae > Bombina > Bombina bombina. Next base: position 868,190,229 of record NC_069503.1, on the reverse strand, counting down.
GATCCATTGATCATGTCTGTCTTGCTTTTCTTTGCATGTGTTTGCTGCAACACAAGCGGACAGCTCCACCTACTGGCTATTTTAATGTATGCATGTGCTAATGATTTTAATAGCAGTCAATACTTTTCAATAGCAAAAAAAAGGGCGTTATTCTGAAACTGCGCAAATTGAACCGTCGTAAACCGAGGGCCACCTGTATTTTGTAAGGAAAAATACCTCTTAAAAGAATTTACAGAGATTGTTTTTACTTTTTCAGACTAGTTTTAAACTGACCTCATGCTGTAATGATTGAAACAAAATCAGCCAAACTGAAATACTTGGAGCTCCAAGATTCATGTAATGAAAATAAAGTATAACGTGTTAATATGATATATTTGTTTACTTTAATTCACTGCAATTAAACTAATGACAACATGCTTATCTGCTTGCCAGAGTTTAAAAGCTGACAAATTAAAAAAGCAGGAACATTTTTACCTGTCAAACCGTACCTTTAGTGTAGCCTTCTCTGGGGCCTCCTCTGCCCCATCACCACTTTCTGTCGGAGTATTGCAAGGCTCTGACCTCAGTCCCCTTCTCTTCTCAATCTACACGTCATCACTAGGTTCCCTAATAAAGTCCCACGGTTTCCAATATCATTTGTATGCCGACAACACCCAAATCTACTTCTCTGCACCAGACCTATCTCCTTCCTTGCTAACCCGTGTCACTAACTGTCTTTCTCACATCTCTTCATTGATGTCCTCTCACTACCTCAAGCTAAATCTCTTTAAAACTGAACTCCTCATTTTCCCCCCTTCTTCCAAAATCTCCACCCCAATCGCTCTATAATTGTTGACAACTCCATCATTACCCCTACCCCATATGCCCGATGTCTCGGGGTCACATTTGACTCAGATCTTTCACTCCTCACATTCAGTCCTTGGCTAAAGCCTGCTGCTTCCACCTTAAAAACATTTCTAAAATTAGACACTTCCTTACACAAGACACAACTAAGATTTTAATCCACTCTCTCATTCTTTCCCGCCTCAATTAATGCAACTCTGCCCTCTGTGGTCTCCCCACCTGCCGCCTAGCTCCTTTACAATCCATAATGAATGCCTCTGCCAGACTCATCTTCCTTACACGTCGCTCTTCATCTGTTGCACCTCTCTGCCAATCCCTTTACTGTCTTCCTCTTGCCTCTAGGCTCAAACACTCACTCTGACATACAAAGCCCTCAACTGCACTGCTCCCCCTATATCTCAGACCTTTTCTCCAGATACTCTCCCTCCCATCCCCTTCACTCTGCTCATGACCCCCTACTCTCCTGCTCTCTGGTTACCTCATTGCATTCCCATTTACAGGACTTTTTCAGACTGGCTCCCATCTTGTGGAACTCTCTGCCTCGCTCCACAAGACTCTCCCCTAGTTTTGAAAGCTTCAAGCGCTCCCTAAAGACTCTACTGTTCAGGGTTGCATACAACCTATGCTAACCTTACTTTATACCAGTTCCACTCCTCCATTGCTATCCCCTAAACCCCCTTGGCATGTAAGCCTAAGAGTCCAGCTGTTTGTAGATCACCTTCTTAAGAGCGGACTACAACAGTGCAACTCTTGGCAGGGCCCTCTACCCATTTGATCCCTATAATTGTTTTGTTGTACTCCCCATTTGTTTATAGCACTGCGGAATCTGTTGGCACTCTACAAATAACCGCTAATGATAATAATAATAATTTTAACTGTCTCTTAATGGAAATTTGAAACCTTGAGCTCCTTCTAACAAAACTTAAACTTCTGGAAAAAGGGGATCAGTAATTTTTTTCATTTTTCTAATTGTGATCAAATGCCGTTTTATAGGGGAATTAAGTTTAGTTTACAGTTTCCCCTTAAAGGGACATTTTGAGCTTAAAAATAAACATGGTTTTATCTTGTGCAGTTTACCACTGTCCACCAGTAGAACTGTGGACTTGGGGGTCAATTTATTATAGTGCGAGCGGACATGATGCGATGTAGCATATCAGGTCCGCTGCACGTCGATAAATGCTGCAGGGGGCGTCAATCAAAAGATTCTATTTGATCGGGTTGATTTCTCAGAGCAGGCGGACAGGTTATGGAGCAGCGATCTTTAGAAAGCTCACCGGAAACACGGGGCATGAAGCTCCATATGGAGCTTGATAAATTGACCCCATTGTCTTTATCAACCAGTGAGGTTCTATCCACAAACCAGTGGTACACAGACATGAACTTCCTGATAATTTTAGGTGGGCTCAGGAGCATGCACATGTCTTGAGTATTTGTATGGCAGCAGTGTTTGCAACTAAATTAGTAACAATGTTATACATTTTTTAGCACAAAAGAGTAGCAGTTTTTGCAGTAATGCATTTAGCATTGTCACAAATACTGTTGCAAACACTTCTGCCAAATAATGTTCAATAAATGTGCATTCTCTTGAGTCTACTTACGTATACTCTTCAACAAAGAATGCCAAGAAAACAAAGAACATTTTGATAATATAAAAAATGGAAAGTTGTTTAAATTGTATTCTCTGAATCATGAAAGTTTATTTTTGTGTTTCATGCCCATTTTAACTCTAACATAAACAAGTTTTTGTCATTTCATTGACTTTTTTTTTATTCTGACAAAACAAAAATATAGCTAACCATGTAATTTGTTGTTGCCAAATGGTTAAGATTACTCCTGAACATCTAAACTATAATCGCGTTTGTAACGCGTCCGTTGCCGTCAGCAGTTGCACACACATCCTCAAAGGAATGTTGGATGCGCACGCAGCCACCTCAGCATGAGACAGCTTCAGGAGCTCCAACTCTCAGCTGTAACATAACAGCTTAGAGCTGGTGCCCCGAAGCTTCAGGAATCTGCTGCATATGGAGCCGGATCGCGATCGGTGCTTCGCCTCCATATGAGGCCAGATGCCTGATCGTTACAGACGATGACTCTGTGTGTGTCACCGTCTGTAACGATCTTCTGCTGGTGCCATTGGGAGGTGTGGGCAGGTGGTGGGTGGGCAGCTCAGCATGGAAGGAGAGGGAATGGGAGTGCCCTAAAACAAAAACAAAAAGGACAGGGGGAGAGAGAGCAAAAGAGAGAACAAAAGAGAGGAAATAGATAGAGAAAAAAATTGAGGGAGAGAAAAAGAGAGCGGGGGAGAGGGAGAGAAAAAGAGAAGGGGGAGAGAGAGAGCAAAAAAGAGGGCGGAGAGAGAGAGCAAACGAGAGGGGGAGAGAGAGCAAAAGAGTGGGGGAGCGAGCAAAATAGAGGGGGAGAGAGCAAAAGAGAGGGGGAGAGAGAGCAAAAGATAGGGGAGAGAGAGAGCAAAATAGAGGGGGATAGAGATCAAAAGAGAGGGGGAGAGAGAGCAAAAGAGGGGGGAGAGACAGAGCAAAATAGAGGGGAGAGAGAGACAGAGAGAGAGAGAGGGGAGAGAGAGAGCAAAAGAGGGGAGTGAGAGAACAAAAGAGAGGTGAGAGTGAGAGCAAAAGAGAGTTGAGAGAGAGAGAGAGAGAGAGAGAGAGAGAGCAAAAGAGAGTGGAGAGAGAGAGCAAATGAGAGGGGGGAGAGAGTGCAAAAGAGAGGGGGAAGAGGGAGAGCAAAAGAGAGAGGGGAGAGAGAGCACAAAAGAGAGGGGGAGAAAGAGCAAATGAAAGGGGCGACAGAGAGCAAAAGAGAGGGGGGAGAGGGAGAGAAAATTAGAGAGGGGAGAGAGAGCACAAAAGAGAGGGGGAGAAAGAGAGCAAATGAGAGGGGGGAGAGAGCAAATAGAGGGGGGAGAGAGAGCAAGAGGGGGAGAGAGCAAAAGAGAGGGGGACAGAGAACAAAAGAGAGAGGGGAGAGAGCAAAAGAGAGGGGGAGAGAGCAAAAGAGAGGGGGAGAGAGAGCAAACGAGAGGGGGAGAGAGAGAGAGCAAAAGAGAGGGGGAGAGAGAGCAAAAGAGAGGGGGAGAGAGAGCAAAAGAGAGAGGAGAGAGAGCAAATGAAAGGGGCGACAGAGAGCAAAAGAGAGGGGGGAGAGGGAGAGAAAATGAGAGAGGGGAGAGAGAGCACAAAAGAGAGGGGGAGAAAGAGAGCAAATGAGAGGGGGGAGAGAGCAAATAGAGGGGGGAGAGAGAGCAAGAGGGGGAGAGAGCAAAAGAGAGGGGGACAGAGAACAAAAGAGAGAGGGGAGAGAGCAAAAGAGAGGGGGAGAGAGCAAAAGAGAGGGGGAGAGAGCAAACGAGAGGGGGAGAGAGAGAGAGCAAAAGAGAGGGGGAGAGAGAGCAAAAGAGAGGGGGAGAGAGAGCAAAAGAGAGAGGAGAGAGAGCAAAAGAGAGGGTAGAGAGAGAGTAAAAGAGAGGGGGAGAGAGATAGCAAAAGAGAAGGGGGAGAGGGAGAGCAAAAGAGAGGGGGGAGAGAGCATACCAGAGGGGGGAGAGAGAGCATACGTGAGGGCGGAGAGAGAGCAAAAGATTGGGGGGAGAGAGAGCAAAAGGGGTGGTGAAAGAATCTACCTGGATGGATTATTTCACCACCCTGCCTTTTTCTGAATCCACCTGGATGCAGCATAAACTGCATCTAGGTGGATTACAAAAATGGCAGGGTGATGAAAGAATCCACCTGGATGCAGCATAAGCTGCATCCAGGTGGATTCTTTCAACACCCTGCCATTTTTAGAATCCACCTGGATCAGTACATCTTTTATAATTGCTTTAAACTATGGTAACTTAAATAAGCTAATCAACATAACTTCCAAATGTGATCTATACTACAGTGATATTGAAATAGTTCATCAGCACAAATGCCAAATAAGACCTAAACTATAGTAAAATTAAGTAAGATGATCAACAAAATGCTGTGTACATTGCAAAAGCAACAGGGAATCGAAGGCAAGGTTCTAAAGCAGGGTTAGTGAGCCTATAGAACGCGTTGCCCTGGTCTGGTGACACACGTAACAAATTTGCTGGCACTTTTAATCAGATCTACCAATATATTTATTTTTCATTGGGTGTAATGAAAGTGTTTAATAAATTACTATTAAGATTTCATTCTTGATATATATATTATGGACTTAAAAGAAAAAATAATGTTTCTATTCTGTCTCTTTAAATTTTATACAAAGGTTCCATGGCCACTCAAGATAAGTGAAGATTTCTTTAGAAGATGATAGCCAATTGAACTGTCTTAAAAATGTTTACCACTCATGTTCTAATGGATCAGTTCATATGAAACTCTTTGAATTTGAAAAAGATTATTTTCAAAATGTATTCTCTTTCAAAGGATGCAGGAGTCAGGCATTTTATTCTTATATTATAAAAATATAGTGTAAATGTAGAGTAGATTTAACTTACTGGTAACAATATCATTTTAAATCTCACAAATGTGTTTTATATATTGAACTGTAAATAAGAACATTTTTAGAAGCCCAAATATAGTGGCCTCTTAAAGGGACAGTCTAGTCCAAAACAAACTTTCATTATTCAGATAGAGAATGTAATTTTAAACAATTTTACAATTTACTTTTTTCACCAATTTTGCTTTGTTCTCTTGGTATTCTTAGTTGAAAGCTAAATCTAGGAGGTTCATATGCTAATTTCTAAGCCCTTGAAGGCCGCCTCTAAGCTCAGGGCATTTTGATAGTTTTTCACCACAAGAGGGTGTTAGTTCATGTGTTTCATATAGATAACACTGTGCTCATGCACGTGGAGTTACCTAGGAGCCCGCACTGATTAGCTAAAATGCAAGTCTGTCAATAGAACTGAAATAAGGGGCAGTTTGCAGAGGTTTACATACAAGGTAATCACAAAGGTAAAACATGTATTATTATAACTGTGTTGGTAATGCAAAACTAGGGAATGGGTAATAAAAGGATTATCTATCTTTTAAAAGAATAAATATTCTGGTGTAGACTGTCCCTTTAAGACCAACTGGCTTAGTAGTTTATCCATAAACAAATTTATGGTTAATTTATACTTTGCTCATGTAAACGAATATATGAATGTGTGTATTTACAAATACAGATAGGTGTAAAATATATGAATCTCAATGTAAAATGTGTGTGTTTGGAGCTCATTGAAATTGCATATCATTTGAATAAAACCCTGTTCAAATGCAATGATATATTACTTTAACTTGTATTATATGCCCTTAAACAGAGCATGACTGCACACTAGACATAGTGTTGCTATATGCATGGTTTCACTTGTTTTTGCTAAAATTTTCTGACATGATTAATTTTTCTTTAATGTGTTTTGTCTTTTAATGGAAAAAGTGATTGTCAGAGAGCCATAGATAATTTTTTACCATCTCAGTACGTATTTTAGCAATATGCACATATTACTGATTAAATCTTTTTTTTTTTAATGTTTTAGTTTCACTTTTTTTTCTGTATTGTTCCTAAATAAATATATTGGATGCGTTTTGTAGGATCTTGATGAATTGAATATTGCATAAAATGACGCATTTGTATTTCATACTATGATACTTGATAGTTATTGCTTCTTGCTGTTGGAAAATTCTGAGATGTAAAAGCCTGTGAACTAGTTAAATTATAGATGCCAAAATATCATCACTATCCTATAATAACCTTGGATGTTGCCACCTAACCATGATACAAATCTCAGTTACATTTTCTAGTAATCTGGATTATAAACATTAGTTATTTCTGGTCTTTGTCCATTTATGCAACATATATGATTCTTCATGTCCACAATGATGATATGCGCTTTCAAAACTCATAAAGATTAGGAAGACTTTCTGTTCATTGGCCTGTGTAGAGTTGGGAGCTCTAGAGCCCTACATTCCAATGCTAGGGGCAACATAAAAATTCATTAAAATTATGGTGGAGATAAAAGTCTGAGATTAAAATCCTCCATGTCTCAAAAGTATATCAATATAAATTGTTGCAAAGGAAATTAGCACATCTAGGCGAATTACCCTGCTTGCTTTTACCGAGTAACACTCCATATACACTGTTACCAATGCACAAGAGGATTCTGGGTAAGATATGCAAATTAGATATCCATTTATTAGGGAATCACTGTGTGTTAACACAGTATGAAGCAAAAAATCTGAGATGTTGGATATCTAATTTGCATATCTTACCCAGAATCCTCTTTTGCAATGGTAACAGTGTATATGGAGTGTTACTGGGTAAAAGCAAGCAGGGATACTTGCCTAGATGTGCTAATTTCATATGCAACAATTTATATTGAAATACTAGGGGCATAAAGACCCTCTGTAAATGTGGAATGTGGATTGTCAAAAGCTTTGATTAACCAGGGGACATTATGATTAGTCTTGGTCTGTTTTATAGGCTGTTATAAGCTTTCCCAGTCATTGTTGCATCACTTAATGCTCAAATGTGTTAATAGACATGTAATTACATGACCTTTGCTCTTTTTGGGCCAGAAAATAAAAAAATGGGGGATATTTAAAAAAAGAAAAGCACAAATAAGTTGCAGAGATGATTACCCACACCAGTACCAAGCTCCAATCATAACATATAGCTTTGTACTCCTAATTTATAACATCTAAAACTACTTGTCCCGGTATGACCTTCATAGAGGGGGTTGACCTTCGGTCTTGCTCTAATCACCATGAAACTATTTTGGGCAGAAACTAAGGAATAATCTTTCAATAGCTTTCAACTCTCTTTGGAAACCTAAAACAAGTGGATTGATTTAAAAACAGGATTTATATAATGGAAATTAAAGTTAATTTATGACAAAGGTAAGCAAGGCTAATTAACAGAATAAAGCTGCCTCGTTCGGCTTTTTTCTTAATGTTTTCTTAAAGTTTTGACACTGTCTGTCTTGAGGTTCAGCTCTAGAGATTATTTATGCAAATTTTTATAATAAAAAGAAAAGTACTTATTTTTTTAGACTCTTGTACATCACTGGAGAAGACCTAATTTAGCTGTTCTGTGCATTGAAAGGATGATCACACAGAACTGTTATATTCATACTCGGTGATTAATGGTTCCAATAGTTCTCTTTCGGAATTGGTGATACACTTTCCACTCTTGCATAACAGCAAAATACCTTCCACCCATGGGTAATTACTCGTTTTTAATGTAATGTGTGCGTGAAAGATTAAATATAAAATATAAGTATTGACTGGACTGCAGGTTTGGAGACAAAAACAAATGCTTGAAGAATTATTGGTCTAACAATTATAGCTTTAACTGTATCTCGTAGTACACAACTACAACTACTGCAGATGACCTTTTTTGAACTATTGTTACTATTCTTACTTAAAGGGACAGGATACCACAACATTTTCTTTCAAGATTTGGATAAAACATACAAGTTTAAACAACTTTTTAGTTTACTTCTATTACCAAATTTGCTTTGTTAACTTGTTATTCTTTGCTGAAGCAACAGCATTGCCCTACTGGCAGCTAGATGAACTCCTCCAGTTAGCCAATTACAAGAGACAAATGTGTGCAGGTGCCAATCAGCAGCTAGCGTCCACTGGTGTAGGATATGTGCGTATTCATTTTTAAATAAGGGATACTAAGAGAACAAAGCACATTTGAAAATAGAAGTGAATTTAAAGGTGTCTTAAAATGACCTGCTCTATCTGAGTCAGGCAAGTTTAACTTTGACTTTCCTATCCCTTTAAAGTGAATGTAAATTTTGATGCTAAAGTGCCCAGTTTTTAAAAATTCGATTAAAAACAGGGGCACTTTAATTCATCAAAATCTACATTTCACTCGTGTTATGAAAAAAACTTACCTTTTAATCTTGACAGCCGCTCCAGCCTCCTCCGCCCATCGCAAAGCCTCTTCCTGGGTCTAAAATGAGGAATCCGGCTTCCTCCAATCACTGCGTTGAATCAGACACTGATTCCCCCGGGGGGCAAACCGTGATTGGAGGATGACCGATCCATCAATTCTGACGTCAGAAATGGCTTGCGACGACCGGGGGAATCTGGAGCGGCTGTCAAGTTTTAAAGGTAAGTATTTTTTCACAACTCAAGTGAAATGTAAATTTTGATGAATTAAAGTGCCCCTGTTTTTAATCAAAGTTTTCTGTAACATTTAGTTTGTATAGCTATGCAACAGGTGTAAAGCCTAACATTGTAATACCGCAATCATGATAGATCTTGACATTTATCTCAGACAAAAACAAACGGGAAACCCTCAGGAATAAACTCCCATTGAGAAGAATATTCTAAGAGCAAGACATATTTCTATTTCAAATTAAAACATTGGGGAGTGAAGATCTCTAATAATACTATAAATGCTTTATTAGCACAATTTAAAACAAAGGCTGCATTGGAAAACCCATATTTAACATTTTGTGCATGTGCCACAGAGGTTGCATGTTTCCTTAAGTTTTATAAAAATGTGTATAGTGTATATCATTTTTTGTAAAGCATTTCTGGAGCAGACTCTTTCAGTGTTGTATGTATTAAATGGGATAAGAAACCTAAACATGTTTTTTTGTAAATCAGACAGAGCATACAATTTTCATAAAAAAGGTTTCCAATTTACTTATTCAGGGCTCAAAATCTCAACTCGCCCAGTAGCCATTGGCGAGTAGAAATTGAACTGTAGCGAGCAGATACCGTAGTCAGGTTGCAAATTAGTTTTAAGCAGATAATGCATTGAGGCAAGCTAAGCAGCTGATTTTATTGTTTATTGTAATCAAAGTAACGTCAGGGTCACTTTTTCTTCTACCCCTACGGCCACTACTTCTTGATTACATAGCTTTTCTATAGCAAATAATCACAGAGGTAAAAATTATATTAATATAACAGTGTTGGTTATGTAAAACTGGGTAATGGCTAATAAAGGGATTATCTATCTTTTTAAACAATAAAAATTCTGGTGTAGGACCATTACATTGCACAGATAGTAATATATTTCCTAAAAAATAACTTGTGACACAGGGCCAGACTACCCTACAGAGAGCTCTTTTGAATTACGTCCACCTTATTTGTTGACCCGATAGATCTAAAAAAGTGGATTGGTGCGCGCTAAGGATGGTATTGCTAAACACTTACTCTAAAGATACAATCTCTGCTTGTATCAGACACAAATATATGACCAATAACGAAGCCTAAGCCTCAAGATAGAGAAAGTGCGCTAACAAGCTAAAAGTATACACACCACATTAAAGGATATTTACATTTATTAAATGAAATAGACAAATTACATCAAAAAATATGTAGAAATTAGCGGTAGGGACGTCTCCCTTGTATAAGAAATAATAGTCCGTGCAAATATTTGCAAATAGCAGCTAACAATAAGTAGGATGTAAATAAATGTTAAAAAACAAATGTTAAAAAACAATCAATCTTAAATGTATGGCATAATATTGATACTATTCATAAAAGCAAGGATTATTAATAAAAACAAGCACCAAGTCCAGAAATATAATCACAGTGTAGATGGCCGTGTGCAAATGAGCATCAATATTGTAGCATTACGGCTTGAGTTCGTAACAAATTGGTGCCACAAACAGATACAATGTACTGTACCGTGAGTCAAGAGGGTACTTGGAGGGTGTTACCGAGGAAAGGGAATCTTACGGTCAAAGCTTGGACCTCGGCTGCAGTGACTGCCGTTCCTGGAAAGTTGCAGTGTACAGACCTCTGCACATGTGAGTCGGCGTCTGACGTCACAAACTTCCGCTCTTCTCAGGTAATGGGTTGTCGTTCCAGCAGCGTGAGAAAGAAAACAGCTGATTGCTGTGTGCTGATGAGAACTTGCTGCAAGAGCAGATTTAACTGCTGTAGATGTATCCGTTGTTCCAATAAACTGGTAGGGCACAAGTTATCCCTTACCTTGGGATATACAAAGATACTGGTAACCCGGGTTAAAGATGCAGTACAGGCTGTACTGAGATATCCCTTAGTGTTTCAAAGATACAGTGTCACAGTGTCACATATGCAAGCGACGCGTTTCGCCCTCCCTTGGGCTTTATCAAGATGCATGTGACAGGTAACTGAGAGTCTTTTATAGTGATCCATTCATTTGTAATTGGTTAATGCATTCAGTTGTAAAGGTAACACCCTCCAGGTGGTTAAGGTGGTATCTTCATTACTTCTCCCTTTGGGATCTATTTCCTTTAGTTGCTAGGTAACACCCTCTATGCAATAAAGGTGGTATATCCTTGGTGAATCATTATCGATTTTATGTGTTTGTTGATAACAAATTATATTAAAGACATTAAATATAAAAAAGCTGTCTGTGCATTACATAAACAATAACGGCTGTATTGTGACAAAAAAACATACTGGTTTTGTGAATTGCTCGTCCTAAATCTAATTATAAGCTAAGAGAAATTTTCTTATATATTATTAGGCACTCCCTTGAGTGAACATATATGCTAAGAAAATATATAAAATATCTTATAAATAAATATATAGATAAAAGTAAATTGACAATATAAAGAATGTGAACCAATCAAAATAATTGAAAGTATGTAAAGTGCATGTGCATATGAATAAAAGGTGCTACTGAACAGATTTATTCAAATAAAAATGGAGAAAGGTCCAATTCTGAGTTGAGGCCTTTTGGAAATAAAGTGTCGTATTTGTAAATCAATTCAGCTTCTTGTATTAAGAGTGATTTTTCTGTGTTACCTCCTCTCCAATGTCCTTTGACTTTTTTTATCCCCCAGAAATTGAGTGCTTTAGTGTCCCTGTGATGTTTTTCTTTAAAATGTTTATAAAGTGAAGTGTCATCCCTACCTTTTTCTATACACAACAAGTGTTCCCTAATTCTATCCTTTAGGGATCTAGTGGTTTCACCAAAATAAAAAAGATTACATGTACATTTTAATGCATAAATAATATTTTTGTGATTGCACCTAATTAGATCTTTAATTCGAAAATTAATTTCTGAGCTGTTTATTTTTAAAGTCTTCAATTTAGAGCTGTGTTGACAGGCCTTACACGTATAACATGGAAAAAAACCTGCTGGTATTTTACCCTCTAAGTCTTTCTGAGTTGGATTTTTATTCCTTTTCAGTTCACTGGGAGCTAGCTGCATTTTAAAATTATTCGCTCTTCGAAAAATAAAAGTTGGTTTGTCTGCCAGGTGTTTCCCAATTATGTTGTCTTCTTTTAAGAGGGGCCAGTGTTTTTTTATTTGTTGACCCACCAGAAGCCCACATCGCACGCATTTTTTAATTCCATTTTTTCATAGGAACAAAAACTGTGGTTGGTTCCTATTCTTAGTAAAACTTGGGGCCATAAAAACTAGTTTAGAGGGCCACAATAATTACATTTCCACAGTATTTACTTGTTAATTGTCGCTAGCTGTCTATCTTTGATTTAAAGGGATACTAAACCCAATTTTATTTTAATGATTCAAGTAGAGCATGCAATTTTAAGCAACTTTGTAATTTACTCCTATTATTAATTTGTCTTCATTCTTTAAATGTAGTCACCAATAAGCAAGTGCTATCCAGGGTGCTGAACCTAAAATAGGCCGGCTCCTAAGCTTTACATCACTGCTTTTCAAATAAAGATAGTAAGAGAAGGAAGAAAAATTGATAATAGGAGTAAATTAGAAAGTTGCTTAAAATTGCATGCTCTATCTGAATCATGAAAGAAAAAAATTCGGTTGAGTATCCCTTTAATATGTAACATAAAGAGGAAAACTTTTATTTAAAGGGAAAACACTAAATGCAGTAATCTCTAGCCACTCTTATGGTAAGAAGAGAGCGATACATTTTTTTATGTAAATCAATTTTTTAGAAAGGTCACTGATGTCAACAACATTTGGCCTATAGGATGCCCATTTCTCCATACTCTCAGCCTTTTTGAATATATTGAAGTCGGTTTTGTCTGTTATAGAATTTTATGTACATCTTTAAAAGTTTCTGTATACAATAACATTATTTTATTTTATTTACAAATAATTATATTTTCTATATAAAATAATTTTGTTAAGACTAATTATGTGAATGTGTAGTATGTGGTTAACCATTAAGGGAAAAATAGATTAGAAAACCCAAAACCTCAATCAGTGAACAAATAGGAAGCGTGAACAAGGTTAATATAATATGTAGCCATTGAGGACTAATTAGGTTGTGGTGCTGTACATTTTTATTAACCTAAATAAATACAGTTCATAAACTCTGCATAACATTATCTTTTTAAATCACAGTTGTTTTAACAAAAGAATTTAACATTTTATTTTACTGATAAATTGTATTAAGTTTTTGTTTGTATTCTTTCAGGAAAATTGTAATTGTGTCCCTTATATTTTATTTGACAAAACTATAAACAAAGATAAAATGTTTTCTTAAATATTAAAGTGCTAGGTGATATGGTTCTGATACCAAATATATTTAGGTTTACAAATATGAAATACCAGAACAGACGTAAAAATGTTATATCCTTATAACCCTAACAAACACAATGCTATTTGTAAAATGATTCTGGAGCACTGCAATCTAAATCAGTTGTTGTAAATACTTAAAGGAATATGCAAATCAAAATTAATCTTTCATGGTTCAGATTTAATTTTATTTTTCAGTTTACTTGTTTTATCAATTGTTTTGATTCTCTTGGTATCCTTTGTTGAAAAGCATACCTAGTTAGGTCAAGAACAACAATGAATTGCTTGGAGCAATTGGTGATTGTTGGCTTACCACATATGCCATTTTTAATTGGCTCATTACTGCTCTGGTCCTCGGGAGTTTACTTTAACTATATGTTTAACCATAGCTATATACAGGCAATAGGGATTGTAATAAAAATAAAAAACTTTTTTTGTTTTACAATTTTATGTCCCAATTTAAAAGGAATCTTAAAGGGACACTGAACCATTTTTTTTTAGGATTCATAGAGCATGCAATTTTAAGCAACTTTCTAATTTACTCCTATTATCAATTTTTCTTTGTTCTCTTGCTATCTTTATTTGAAAAAGAAGACATCTAAGCTAAGGAGCCAGACAATTTTGGTTCAGTAACCTGGACAGCACTTGTTTAATGGTGGCTGACATTTAGCAACCAATCAGCAAGAACAACCCAGGTTGTTTACAAAAAATGGGCCGGCATCTTAACTTACATTCTTGCTTTTCAAATAAAGATACCAAGAGAATAATGAAAACTTGATAATAGAAATAAATTAGAAAGTTGCTTAAAATTGCATGCTTTATCTGAATAACAAAAGAAAAAAATTGGGTTCAGTGTCCCTTTAAGTTGTTTGCAGGGCACCAATGAGTGTGCCCTGTATGGCTTATGGTGCACATGGTACTGCAACTGGTTATCTGTACCACCCTTTAGTACAAATAAATAAATACAAATAAAAAAGCTTGCTGCAGGAGCCTGGCCGCCCGGCAGACCAGGCTAACTCTGCGCACCCAGCGGGATGTAAATACAACCCTTGGGAGCAGTGTCTGTGTTTTTGGAAGTAAGGATTTAGCTTATAAATAAATACATAAATAAATAAATAAATAAATAAATATCTCCACACTTTGAGAAAATGAATAAATACAGGGCAGTCTGGAAATGGAAATGTATTACTTTAAGATTAATTTAGAACAAATGAGGCTATAGGATTCCGTATCTATTTAACAGTGATAAAGTTCTGATCATTCCTCTACTGGTCATCAAGAAATTGTAAATCTGAAAAAAAAAAAAAAAAACATGTGTAAGGTAATTTGCACCTGTTCTGTATTTTGTGAATGGGGTCACTATTTGGTAGGAATATAGTTTACGATTTTATTTAGTAAATTGTATTGTGTTACAAAACATGGGTGTCCAGAGGGGTCCATACGTAGTGTTGAAATATAGACTCTTAAATGAATTAAAGATGCATTAAAAAAAGAGTGGTATTGTAAAAATATAACCCAGAGGGATTATTTTATTAGTAAGGAGAATAAAATGTTACCAGCTAGCAAGATATAAAGGTTTGTTTTACTTTTTTGCTAAAATATTTCTAGATTAGCGGACTGTTAATTTCCATGTCTGTTCCTCAATTTTGGTTTTTACTTTGTTTCTATGTTGTAACAAAGTGTGTTATCATTTGCAGCTAAAAGCAAGGAACGCCATCTAGTGGCTGAGTCAGTTTCTACAACATAAAGATTTGTACAGCTTGAAAAATATAATTTATTGACATTTTTGCTTTTCGGGTAGAATTTTGATAAATAAGTTAGTTTCCTAAAAAAGTTTAAAATATTGCTGACACTTTTAAACAATGAAACTTGTATACAACTTTAATACAGGCCTCCCAGATTGCATTTATTATTGCAATAAAACATTTGAACATTAAAAACTTAATTATAAAATCACACAAAATAATAAGAAATTGTTCATTGAATGAGTTATGAATTATTATAATTCACAATGGCATAGATTCAAACAAACATGATAGTGAAAGCAATTAAAAGACATGTGCACCCTCCCCTCATAACAGCCGCTAATTGTGAGTTAAGCTCTGCATCTTTTTGAGCTTTTAAAGGGACAGTCTAGTCCAAAATAAACTTTCATGATTCAGATAGAGAATGTCATTTTAACCAATTTTCCAATTTACTTTTATCACCAATTTTGCTTTGTTCTCTTGGTATTCTTATTTGAAAGCTAAACCTAGGAGGTTAATATGCTAATTTCTAAGCCCTTAAAGACCGCCTCTTCTCTCAGGGCATTTTGACAGTTTTTCACCACTAGAGGGTGTTAGTTCATGTGTGTCATATAGATAACACTATGCTCACGCACGTGGAGTTCCAGTGAGCCAGCTCTGATTGGCTAAAATGGATGTCTGTCAAAATAACTGATTATCTATCTTTTTAAATAATACAAATTCTTGTGTAGGCTGTCCCTTTAAGTTTTCAGTGAAAAAGAACATGTGAAGTATTCCAGCATAACAAAATGGAGTTTAAAGCTTAATAAAGGACCATTAAATACAGTAGAATTGCATAAGCAACAAATACATAATAACAAGACAGTGTAATAGTTACTTTCAATTTTAAATGAGCATTAGATTTTTTTCTGACACATTTCAAAATTAAATTTTCCGGCTCCATGTATCATGTGACAGCCATCAGCCAATCACAGACTGATATTCATATACACTGTGATCTCTTGCACATGCTCAGTAGGAGCGGGTGCCCTAGAAAGTGTGTATATAAAAAGGCTGTGCACAATTTCAAAATGGAAGTAAATTGAAAAGTCTCTTAAAACTGCTGTGCTATCTGAATCATGAAAGTTTAATTTTTACGTTAGTGTCCCTTTAAAAGAACAAATACATTAAAATAGAAAAAAGACACTCTATAAAAAAAAATCCACTCTAAAATATGCAAACAATTAAAACTTGAATATAGTTAAAGAAAAATACAAGAACTATAAAAATAAGACAATGTTATCAGCCAACCATGTCTCTAGAATGTGCCTTAAAGGGACATGAAACACAATTTTTTTCTTTCATGATTCAGAAAGAGAATGCAATTTTTCAATTTACTTCAGTTATCTAATTTGCTTCATTCTCTTGATATCCTTAGTTGAAAAGCATATCTAAATATGCTTAGTAGCTGCTGAATACTAGATGCACATACCTGCATTGTGTTATTGGCTCACCATTGTGCTTTGCTATTTCTTCAACAAAGGATACCTAAAGAATCATGAAAGAAACATTTAGTTGGAGAGATTTCTCATTCTGTATATTTAGCTCGAGAGTTAAAAGGTGGAAAAGCCCCCCTGAGTTTTGCTCCTTATACTTAAGCATAAGCACCGGCTTGAGTTACTTTTGATTCTATTGAGCCACTATTTTTTAAAATGATGTGCAGCTCATGTGGACCACTCATAGCTTTATCTTTATGCCTGTGTTGCCATTAATATTATTATTATCATCAGGTATTTGTAGAGCGCCAACAGATTCTGCAGCCATTAATATTATTATCTCTGAGGAATTTCATTTTTTGTACACCCCCCCTTCTGGAAAAATATCACCATGCCAGCGAGACTACATTACCACAACAAAACAGACATACAAATATATGTATATGCTGAACATGATCTTGTATTTACAATCTCACAAGCATCTGTGTGTTTAGGCCATTGTAATAAACATTTTTTTTATTTACATAAAAAAAGAGGGCAGTTTTTTGTCTTTCTTGAAAACTTATGTTCATGTCCTGAATAAAACAATGCTGTCCAGCAGAGGCTTGTCTCTCTCCACCAATAAAGTAGAGGAAGTTGTCCCTATCAGCCAATCAGATTATTATTATTGTTAATAATAATTTATATTATAATAATTATATTAAATGTCTGAATGCCATCATTTCTCCAACATTGGTGGGTCTGGTCCACGGCGTCATCCATAACTTGTGGGAATATTCTCTTCCCCAACAGGAAATGGCAAAGAGCACAGCAAAAGCTGTCCATATAGTCCCTCCTAGGCTCCGCCCACCCCAGTCATTCTCTTTGCCGCTGAACAAGCAGCATCTCCACGGAGATGGTGAAGAGTATGTGGTGTTTAGTTGTAGTTTTTTATTCTACTATCAAGAGTTTGCTATTTTAAAATAGTGCTGGTATGTACTATTTACTCTGAAACAGAAAAGGATGAAGAGTTCTGTTTGTGAGAGGAGTATGATTTTAGCAGCAGTAACTAAAATCGTTTTCTGTTCCCACACAGGACTGTTGAGATGAGATAACTTCAGTTGGGGGGAACAGTTGGCAGACTTTTCTGCTTAAGGTATGACTAGCCATATTTCTAACAAGACTGTGTAATGCTGGAAGGCTGTCATTTTCCCCTCATGGGGACCGGTAAGCCATTTTCTTAGTCTCAAACAGAATAAAGGGCTTAATATGGGCTATAAAACTGGTAGACACTTTTATGGGCTAGATCGATTGCTTTATTTGGGCATTTTATACAGTTTGGTGTTGAAATTCACACTTTATATCTTTGGGGAACGTTTTTTTGCATCAGGCACTGGTTTAGACACCTTCCCAGTCAGGAAGGGCCTTCTCTGTAGTAGGCAGAGCCTCATTTTCGTGCCATTACTGCGCAGTTACTTTGGAGAGCAGTACATGCAGCTGCATGTGTGTGGGTCTGGAAGTAGTTGAAAAAGTTCCTAGAAGGCTTCATTTGGTATCGTATACCCCCCTGGGTTTGGTAAAGTTGCAGCAAAGGCTGGAGCTGGGACTGTAGAGGGGTTAAAACTGTAAACGGCTCCGGTTTCCTCATTTTAAGGGTTAAAGGTCTGAAATTTGGGGTGCAATGCTTTGAATGCTTTAAGACAATGTGGTGAAAATTTGGTTAAAATTGAACAATTCCTTCATAGTTTTTCACATATTCAGTAAAAAAGTGTGCCCTGTTTAAAATTTAAAGAGACAGTAACGGTTTTGTTTTAAAACGGTTTTTGTACTTTATTGACAAGTTTAAGCCTGTTTAGCATGTCTGTGCCTTCAGATAGACTATGTTCTGTATGTATGGAAGCCAAGGTGTCTCCCCCTTCAAATATGTGTGATAATTGTGCCATAGCGTCCAAACAAAGTAAGGACAGTACTGCCACAGAAAGTAAAGTTGCCCAAGATGATTCATCAGATGAAGGGAGTAGACATAGTTCTACATCATCTCCTTCTGTGTCTACACCAGTTTTGCCCACGCAGGAGACCCCTAGTACTTCTAGCGCGCCAATGCTTGTTACTATGCAACAATTGACGGCAGTAATGGATAACCCATAGCAAATATTTTATCCAAGATGCCTGCATTTCAGAGAAAGCGTGATAGCTCTGTTTTAAACACTGTAGAGCAGGAGGGCGCTGATGATAATTTCTCTGTCATACCCTCACACCAATCTGAAGTGGCCATGAGGGAGGTTTTGTCGGATGGGGAAATTTCTGATTCAGGTAGAATTTCTCAACAGGCAGAACCTGATGTTGTGACATTTAAATTTAAATTAGAGCATCTCCGCGCACTGCTTAAGGAGGTGCTATCTACTCTGGATGATTGTGACAACCTGGTCATTCCAGAAAAATTGTGCAAGATGGACAAGTTCCTAGAGGTTCCGGTGCACCCCAACGCTTTTCCTATACCCAAGCGGGTGGCGGACATAGTGAATAAGGAGTGGGAGAAGCCCGGCATACCTTTTGTCCCCCCTCCTATATTTAAGAAAGTATTTCCTATGGTCGACCCCAGAAAGGACTTATGGCAGACAGTCCCTAAGGTCGAGGGGGCAGTTTCTACACTAGCCAAGCGCACTACTATTCCTATCGAGGATAATTGTGCTTTCAAAGATCCTATGGATAAAAAATTGGAGGGTTTGCTTAAAAAGATTTTTGTACAGCAAGGTTACCTCCTGCAACCTATTTCATGCATTATTCCTGTCACTACAGCAGCGTGGTTCTGGTTCGAGGAACTAGAAAATTCGCTCAGTAGAGAGACTCCGTATGAGGAGGTTATGGACAGGATTCACGCACTTAAGTTAGCTAATTCCTTTATTTTAGATGCCGCTTTGCAGTTAGCTAGATTAGCGATGAAAAATTCAGGGTTTGCAATTGTGGCGCGCAGAGCGCTCTGGCTAAAGTCTTGGTCAGCGGATGTATCTTCCAAGACAAAATTGCTTAATATCCCTTTCAAGGGTAAAACCCTTTTTGGGCCAGAATTGAAAGAGATTATCTCAGACATCACTGGGGGTAAGGGCCATGCCCTCCCACAAGATAGGCCTTTCAAGGCCAAGAATAAGTCTAATTTTCGTTCCTTTCGCATTTTCAGGAACGGACCGGCCTCCAACTCTGCAGCCTCTAGACAAGAGGGTAATGCTTCGCAAACCAAACCAGCTTGGAAACCGATGCAAGGCTGGAACAAGGGTAAGCAGGCCAAGAAGCCTGCTGCTGCTACCAAAACAGCATGAAGGAGTAGCCCCCGATCCGGGACCGGATCTAGTAGGGGGCAGACTCTCTCTCTTCGCTCAGGCTTGGGCAAGAGATGTTCAGGATCCCTGGGCATTAGAAATAGTTTCTCAGGGTTATCTTCTGGAATTCAAGGAACTACCCCCAAGGGGAAGGTTCCACATGTCTCACTTATCTTCAAACCAAATAAAGAGACAGGCATTCTTACATTGTGTAGAAGACCTGTTAAAAATGGGAGTGATACACGCAGTTCCAACTGTGGAACAAGGACTGGGGTTTTACTCAAATCTGTTTGTAGTTCCCAAAAAAGAGGGAACCTTCAGACCAATTCTGGATTTAAAGATTCTAAACAAATTTCTCAGAGTGCCATCGTTCAAAATGGAAACTATTCGAACGATTTTACCTACAATCCAGGAGGGTCAATTTATGACTACCGTGGATCTAAAGGATGCGTATCTACATATTCCTATCCACAAAGATCATCATCAGTTCCTAAGGTTCGCCTTTCTGGACAAACATTACCAGTTTGTGGCTCTCCCATTCGGGCTAGCCACTGCTCCAAGGATTTTCACAAAGGTGCTCGGGTCCCTTCTAGCGGTTCTAAGACCAAGGGGCATTGCAGTGGCACCTTACTTGGACGACATTCTGATACAAGCGTCGTCTCTTTCAAAGGCAAAGGCTCACACAGACATCGTTCTGGCCTTTCTCAGATCTCACGGGTGGAAGGTGAACATAGAAAAGAGTTCCCTGTCTCCGTCGACAAGAGTTCCTTTCTTGGGGACAATAATAGATTCTTTAGAAATGAAGATTTTCCTGACAGATGTCAGAAAGTGAAAACTTCTAAACGCTTGTCAAGTTCTTCACTCTGTTCCACGACCTTCCATAGCTCAGTGCATGGAAGTAGTAGGGTTGATGGTTGCAGCAATGGACATAGTTCCTTTTGCGCGAATTCATCTAAGACCATTACAACTGTGCATGCTGAAACAGTGGAATGGGGACTATACAGACTTGTCTCCAGTGATTCAAGTAGATCAGAAGACCAGAGACTCACTCCGTTGGTGGCTAACCCAGGATCACCTGTCCCAGGGAATGAGCTTCCGCAGACCAGAGTGGGTCATCGTCACGACTGACGCCAGTCTAGTGGGCTGGGGCGTGGTCTGGGACTCCCTGAAAGCTCAGGGTCTATGGTCTCGGGAAGAGTCTCTTCTCCCGATAAACAATCTGGAACTGAGAGCGATATTCAATACTCTCAGGGCTTGGCCTCAACTAGCAAAGGCCAGATTCATAAGATTCCAATCAGACAACATGACGACTGTTGCTTACATCAAATATCAGGGGGGAAAAAGGAGTTCCCTGGCGATGAAAGAAGTGACCAAAATCATAAAATGGGCGGAGGATCACTCCTGCCACCTATCTGCGATCCACATCCCAGGAGTGGAAAACTGGGAGGCGGATTATCTGAGTCGTCAGACATTCCATCCGGGGGAGTGGGAACTCCACCCGGAGATATTTGCCCAGTTGACTCAATTATGGGGCATTCCAGACATAGATCTGATGGCGTCTCGTCAGAACTTCAAGGTTCCTTGCTACGGGTCCAGATCCAGGGATCCCAAGGCGACTCTAGTGGATGCATTAGTAGCGCCTTGGGCCTTCAACCTAGCTTATGTGTTTCCACCGTTTCCTCTCATTCCCAGGCTGGTAGCCAGGATCAAACAGGAGAGGGCCTCGGTGATCTTGATAGCTCCTGCGTAGCCACGCAGGACTTGGTATGCAGACTTGGTGAATATGTCATCGGCTCCACCATGGAAGCTACCTTTGAGACAGGATCTTCTAGTACAGGGTCCGTTCGAACATCCAAATCTAGTTTCCCTCCAGCTGACGGCTTGGAAATTGAACGCTTGATTTTATCTAAGTGTGGGTTTTCGGATTCTGTGATAGATACTCTGGTACAAGCCAGAAAACCTGTAACTAGAAAAATTTACCATAAAATATGGAAAAGATATATCTGTTGGTGTGAATCCAAGGGATTCTCATGGAGTAAGATCAAAGTTCCTAGGATCCTTTCTTTTCTTCAAGAAGGTTTGGATAAGGGATTATCAGCGAGTTCTCTAAAGGGACAGATTTCTGCTTTATCTGTCTTGTTACACAAACGACTGGCAGCTGTGCCAGATGTTCAAGCTTTTGTTCAGGCTTTGGTCAGGATCAAGCCTGTTTACAGACCTTTGACTCCTCCCTGGAGTCTGAATTTAGTTCTTTCAGTTCTTCAAGGGGTTCCGTTTGAACCTCTACATTCCATAGATATCAAGATGTTATCTTGGAAAGTTCTGTTTTTGGTTGCTATTTCTTCTGCTAGAAGAGTTTCTGAGTTATCTGCTCTGCAGTGTAATCCGCCCTATCTGGTGTTCTATTCAGATAAGGTTGTTTTGCATACTAAACCTGGTTTCCTTCCAAAGGTTGTTTCCAACAAGAATATTAACCAGGAAATAGTTGTGCCTTCTTTGTGTCCGAATCCAGTTTCAAAGAAGGAACGTTTGTTACACAATTTAAATGTAGTTCGTGCTTTAAAGTTCTATTTAGAAGCAACAAAGGATTTCAGACAAACGTCTTCTCTGTTTGTCGTTTATTCTGGCAAGAGGAGAGGTCAGAAAGCTACTGCTACCTCTCTTTTCCTTTTGGCTGAAAAGCATCATCCGATTGGCTTATGAGACTGCCGGACGGCAGCCTCCCGAACGCATCACAGCTCACTCTACTAGGGCTGTGGCTTCCACATGGGCCTTCAAGAACGAGGCTTCTGTTGATCAGATATGTAAGGCAGCAACTTGGTCTTCCCTGCACACTTTTGCCAAATTCTACAAATTTGATACTTTTGCTTCTTCGGGGGCTATTTTTGGGAGAAAGGTTTTGTAAGCCGTGGTGCCTTCCGTTTAGGTAACCTGATTGGCTCCCTCCCTTCATCCGTGTCCTAAAGCTTTGGTATTGGTTCCCACAAGTTATGGATGACGCCGTGGACCGGACACACCAATGTTGGAGAAAACAGAATTTATGCTTACCTGATAAATTACTTTCTCCAACGGTGTGTCCGGTCCACGGCCCGCCCTGGTTTCTCCTGTTTTTCTCCTGTCCGTCGGTCGAATGACTGGGGTGGGCGGAGCCTAGGAGGGACTATATGGACAGCTTTTGCTGTGCTCTTTGCCATTTCCTGTTGGGGAAGAGAATATTCCCACAAGTTATGGATGACGCCGTGGACCGGACACACCGTTGGAGAAAGTAATTTATCAGGTAAGCATAAATTCTGTTATTTCACTACACTAGAACATAGGTGTATAATAAAATGGTATGATTTCCAAAAAGGCAACTACAAAAATGATGAATGGATAGAAGGTCCTGCCTGTGAGCTGCTACATAGGAATTACAAAACTAATAAAACATTATTATTTTAAATTGAAACAGCTTTTACTTAATGGACCATTAAATAAAGTAAAACTTCATAATCAACCAATGCACAATGAAAAGACAATGCAATAGAACTTTTTCAGAATGAAGATTTTTTTTTTCTGACAAATTTCAAAATGTGACAGCCATCAGCCATTCATAGACTCATATATGTATACACTGTTATCTCTTGCACATGCACATTACTGACCCTATATAACTATAGCTATCACAATCTGTAAGAAAAACATATCTGCTTTAAGTAACCCTTATGATCTGCTTTAAGTAACCCTTATGTGTTTTACCCCAGTAAAGGGTTAAATATATGTAAAATCCTGGTTGTAGTTCCCAAGCCAGTGATTGGCTGTTATGTGCAACTCTTGCTCCTCATTATCTTAGCAGCAGTTTTTAGCTTAGAAGCTGCAGGGGTTAAAGACTTAGTTTTCTAGGGTCAGAATTAGAGTTTGTCATTTTTCCATTATAATGATCCATTAACAATTAATGAACTTTAGTTATGAACAGTTTGCCTGATTGATTAAATAAACACTAACATGCTTTGACAATCACTATTTTTAGATTTGAAAGATTTTAAAAACAAAAATAGGTATTTCTTCTTATAGTTGAAATGGGCTCTTTAAATCACTTTTGGCTTTTGAAACAAATTGGAACATTCTAATTGTAAAATGCACATTGTTTTCAAGATTAGATTGTTAAAAATACCACTATATTTTGTAAATTGTCTATTTCATTGAACAGTATATTTTTTAAATTATAGAAAAATCAATGTTCATTTTCTTCATAGTAAAACATATTGCTTAACATATAATTGGAAAATTATAACGTTATATCAGTTACTTTAAAAATAAAAGATCACTGCTTAAGGAGTGCAACATATTCCAAGTTTGCAGCAAGGTTGTTCATAGTTCTAATAGCAGTGTGGGTCAGAGAGCTGTGTAGATTAATCACAAGTAATGATCCCATTGAGGGAATCAATTAACATGTTTTCAATAGACAAAATGAGCACATAGCTTTGCACTTTTTGTATACACATGGAAGGGAACATTCTAAAGATTTGTACACATCATTTGTCATTCTACATGGTTGCTAAAAATATTCTCAAATCTACGTCTAAAGGAGATAAATGTGACTTATCAGGGCTAGCTGCTGACTGTCTGGTATGAATCCAGTTATATTATAGTGAAATATAAGTGAAGGTAAAATAGCATAATAGTTTACCAGTCATTGAAGTTACTAGTAGTCTACTAAATGTTAAAGGCACATTCCAATACAAACTATTCAGGGTCTAAAAGTCAGAAGTATGCCAATCTCACACTTAATCCCTTTCTCTACACCAACTTTATTGCAAACATACTGCTAGAGTACGAGTTTGGTGTTATGAGGGAAAAAGCATCGTTATAACAATGCTTTTTCCCTAACGCCGCTATTACAAGTCTTGTCAGAAAATGTGTAACGTCAGTACCGCACTTTTAAAAAAAAGTCATTTTTCAATGGGACTCCCATAGTGCCGATATTACAAGTTTTGCTGTGAGGCCAAAAAGTGAGCGGTACAGCCTAAAATGACAAGATCCGTACCGCCATCTAAAGTCAGTAGTTATGAGGTTTACGTTACAAAGCTGTAACATAAAACTCATAACTAAAGTGTTAAAAATTACACTAACACCCATAAACTACCTATTAACCCCTAAACCGAGGCCCTCCCGCATCGCAAACACTTTAATAAAAATATTAACCTCTAATCTGCCGCTCCGGACATCGCCGCCACTTAAAAAACGTATTCACCCCTATTCTGCTGCTCCCCAACATTGTCACCACTATAATAAACCTATTAACCCCTAAACCGCCGCCCTCCCGCATCACAAACACTATTTAAATATTATTAACCCCTAATCTGACGTCCGCCAACACTGCTGCTATTATAAACCTAAGAACCACTAAACCGCAAGCCCCCCACAACGAAATATAATAAAATAAACTATTAACCCCTAAACCTCTGGCCTCCCACATCACTACATAAATATATTCACCTCTAAACCTAACCCTAACATAACCCTAACTTAAATATAATTAAAATAAATCTAAATAAAACTTACAATTATTAACTAAATAATTCCTATTTAAACTTAAATACATACTTACCTATAAAATAAGACCTAGGCTAGCTACAAAATAACTAATAGTTACATTGTAGCTAGCTTAGGTTTTATTTTTATTTCACAGGAAAGTTTGTTTTTATTTTAACTAGGTAGACTAGTTAGTAAATAGTTCTTAACTATTTACTACCTAACTAGTAAAAATAAATACAAAGTTACCTTTAAAATAAAACCTAATTTGCCTTACACTAAAACCTAACATGACAATACAATACATTAAATTAAACATTAAATTAATAAAATACAATTATCTAAATTAAAAAAAAAAACACTAAATTACACAAAATAAAAAACGAAATTGTCAAAAATAAAAACTAATTACTACTAATTTAATAGCCCTATCAAAATAAAAATGCCCCTCCAAAATAAAAAAAAACCTAGCCTACACTAAACTGCCAATGGTCCTTAAAAGGCACTCTTACCTGTAAAATAAATATAAACACCCCCCCAACACTAAAACCCACCACCCACCCAAACCCCCCAAATTAAAACCTATCTAAATAAACCTAAGCTAACCATTGCCCTAAAAAGGGCATTTGGATGGGCATTGCCCTTAAAAGGGCATTTAGCTCTTTTACATTTCCCAAACCCTAAGCTAAAAATAAAACCCACCCAATAAACCCTTAAAAAAACCTAACACTAACCCTTGACGATCTACTTACAGTTTTCGAAGACCGGACATCCATCCTCATCTGATGCCGGCAGAAGTCTTCATCCAAGCGGGCAGAAGTCTTCATCCAGACAGCATCTTCTATCTTCATTCATCCGGCGCGGAGCAGGTCCGTCTTCAAGACATCCGGCGTGGAGCATCCTCTTCTTCCGATCGCTGCTGTAGAATGAAGTTTCCCTTTAAGTAACGTCATCCAAGATGGTGTCCCTTACATTCCGATTGGCTGATAGAATTCTGCAATCAGCCATTAGGATTGAGCTCACATTCTATTGGCTGATTGGAATAGCCAATAGAATGCGAGCTCAGTCCTATTGGCTGATTGGATCAGCCAATAGGATGAAAGCTCAATCCTATTGGCTGATTGCAAGAGCCAATAGGATTTTTTCACCTTTAAATCCTATTGGCTGATTGCAGAATTCTATCAGCCAATGTATGTAGGAATGTAAGGGATGCCATCTTGGATGACGTCACTTAAAGGGAAACTTCATTCTACAGCAGCGATCGGAAGAAGAGGATGCTCTGTGCCGGATGTCTTGAAGATGGACCCGCTCCGGATGGATGGAGATAGAAGATGCCGTCTGGATGAAGACTTCTGCCCACTTGGATGAAGACTTCTGCCGGCTTCGATGAGGACTTCTGCCCGCTTGGATGAAGACTTCTGCCGGCTTCAATGAGGACTTCTGCCCGCTTGGATGAAGACTTCTGCCGCCTGGATGAGGATGGATGTCCGGTCTTCGAAAACTGTAAGTGGATCGTCGGGGGTTAATGTTAGTTTTTTTTTTAAGGGTTTATTGGGTGGGTTTTATTTTTAGCTTAGGGTTTGGGCAATGTAAAAGAGCTAAATGCCCTTTTATGGGCAATGCCCATCCAAATACCCTTTTCCGTGCAGTGGTCAGCTTAGGTTTATTTAGACAGGTTTTTATTTGGGGGGTTTGGTTGGGTGGGTGGTGGGTTTTACTGTTGGGGGGTTATTTGTATTTTTTTTTACAGGTAAAAGAGCTGATTTCTTTGGGGCAATGCTCCGCAAAAGGCCCTTTTAAGGGCCATTGGCAGTTTAGTGTAGACTAGGGTTTCTTTTTATTTTGGGAGGGCTTTTTTATTTTTAAAGGGCTATTAGATTAGGAGTAATTCGTTTTTATTTTTGATAATTTTGTTTTTTATGTTGTATAATTTAGATAATTGTATTTTATTAATTTATTTTATTTTATTGTAATGTTAGGTTTTAGTGTAAGGCAGGTTAGGTTTTATTTTACAGGTACATTTATATTTATTTTAACTAGGTAGCTAGTAAATAGTTAATAACTATTTACTAACTAGTCTACCTAGTTAAAATAAATACAAACTTACCTGTGAAATAAAAATAAAACCTAAGATAGATACAATATAACTATTAGTTATATTGTAGCTAGCTTAGTTTTTTTTTTTACAGGTAAGTATTTAGTTTTAAATAGGAATTATTTAGGTAATAATTGTAAGTTTAATTTAGATGTATTTTAATTATATTTAAGTTAGGGGGGGGTTAGGGTTAGACTTAGGCTTAGGGTTACGTTAGGGTTATGCTTAGGGTTCGGGTTACGTTAGGGTTAGGTTTAGGGGTTAATATATTTATTTAGTGTTAGTGATGTGGGAGACCAGAGGTTTAGGGGTTAATAACTTTAGTATAGTGGCGGCGACATTGGGGGCGGCAGATTAGGGGTTAATAACGGTAATGTAGGTGGCGGCGATATCGGGAGTGGCAGATTAGGGGTTAATAGTTTTATTTAGGTGGCAGCGATGTTAGGGGCAGCAGATTAGGGGTAATAACTTATGTAGGTGACAGCGATATCGGGGGCGGCAGATAAGGGGTTAATAACTAATGTAGGTGGCGGCGATATTAGGGGAAGCAGATTAGTGGTGTTTAGACATGTTTTTTATGTTAGGGTGTTAGGTTTAAACGTAACTTTTTCTTTCCCCATAGACATCAATGGGGCTGCGTTACGGAGCTTTTGTTTCTGCGATCGCAGGTGTTAGGCTTTTTTTTAGCCGACTCTCCCCATTGATGTCTATGGGGAAATCATGCACGAGCACGTCAAAACACTGCTTGTATTTGGGTGAGGTATGGAGCTCAACGCAACATATCGCCCGCACAAGCCGGGTTTTGCAATACCTGTAATAGCAGCGCTATAGGGAGGTTAAATACCGCCACTTTTGTGGGGTGCTCTGACAAAATGCAGAAGGACATTTGACAGAAGGACATTTGGCAGACGGATATTTGGCCGACGGACATTTGGCTGACAGACAGAAAGCTAAAGAATGTTCCGATTTCGGCCAAGGGCAGATACGTTCCAGAGTGCTCTGTTCTAATCAGAGCCTCGGGCGCCGCAACTGCCTCTGGGAACCTTACCATGGGTCCTAGGCCGCACGTCTTGTAATTCTCTGTCTGGAAATTATCTATCTATCAAATCTATCTATTTATCTATCAAATCTATCTATCTATCTATCTTATCTATCAAATGTATCTATTGCATCTATTGATCTATCTATCTAATCTATGTATCTATCTATCTATCTATCTATCTATCAAATCTATCTATCTTGTGGCCGGACTGTTATCTGACAGCCACTTGTGTTTCGGACAAATGTCCGTCGGCCAAATGTCCGTCGGCCAAATGTCCGTCTGCCAAATGTCCGTCGGCTAAAAGTCCGGCCACGCTTTTGTGGCGGTCGTTAATTTCCCTGTAATCTATCTGATAATTATCAAAGTATTTTAGGACTATGCAGCCCCATAATAGTATGACCTAAAATGTCACTATAAAGATGGGTAAATATATATATTTATAAGTTAACAGCTTAGGGGAGTATAGAATGCAAAGCATAGAACACTATTGCAATGATATCTCCAAACGCTGTTGTACTTAACTGGACAGAGCTGAAGGTACAATGGAGCCTATCATAGAAAACAAAATGGTGCTCAACATCCCCTCAGAATATTCTGCTTGTTGCTATATAATCTAAAACAACAGCAGGATTTTTGGGTCTCCAGACTCATTCCAAACATTAAAGGGACATTGTACACAAGAATATTATATCTATCATAGGAAAGAGCAGCATTTAAACATGCTGAAATGTAAAAACTGTTTAAATGTTAATCTCTTATGTCAGTATCAGTCATTTATTTCACATTCCTGCTCATTTGGTGATAGGTTCTTACTACTAATGCTGATTGGCTGATATGCACTTTATGCTTTTGTTCATTGTACTTTCTGATAATGCCCATGTTTAAATGTTTTGATGACAATTGGACCTTAAGTCACAGGTGTTCTGTGGTGGAGTCAGATTCACTTATGTTCTGTGGGAGGAGATGGGCAATCCTAGGGTTTGATGGGAAGGGGCAATGTTCACCCTTCTCGTCAGCCCAACCAGGACAAAGAGGGGGTACAAACTAAAAGATTGGGGTGATTTTGCATCCCCGTATAACTGCCACTGCCTACTATATTACATTTCAAAATGCCCTGTTTTAGAAGCAGCAAAGGACAAAGACAAATTACTATAATGTCCCTTTAAATGGGTGATGCTCATATCTACAGTAGTAGTGTACATCTTATCTGCACTGCATGTGCTATAGTATTAGTGTATATATAATATGCACAGCGTGTGGTATAGTAGTAGTGTACATCTCATATGCACAACACGTGTTACAGTAATAGAGTACATCTCATATGCACAAAATGTGCTATAGTAGTATTGTACATGTCATATGCACAGCAAGTGCTATAGTAGTAGTGTATAGCTCATATGCACAGCATGTGCTATAGTAGTATTGTACATGTCATATGCACAGCAAGTGCTATAGTAGTAGTGTATAGCTCATATGCACAGCATGTGCTATAGTAGTAGTGTATATCTCATATGCACAGCACGTGTTACAGTAATAGAGTACATCTCATATGCACAGCAAGTGCTATAGTAGCAGTGTATATCTCATATGAACAGCATGTGCTACAGTAGTAGTATATATCTCATATGCACAGCATGTGCTACAGTAGTAGTATATATCTCATATGAACAGCAGTTGTATTGTACATCTCATAAGCACTTCTGGGGGTGCAAGACTTGTTTAACATACTGTGTTTTGCTAACAAGCTCTCTGTTACAAAGCAGTCTTCAAAGGAGCTGAAAAAGATTCCTACTCTTTCAAAGGAGCCTTGTTCCCGCACACCCTTACTCTTGCCAAGACAAGTGACCTTTTTCAATGGAGGGAAGTTGGCCTAGATGACAATTGTGATGAATGCGGTCATGTTCACTCAATAAAATAAGGCCCAGTGCATCTGAGGATAAATCAGTGAAATGTACAGCCCCACCTGTCTGTCTCCATCATTCATTTCCATCTTATCTGCACTGCATGTGCTATAGTATTAGTGTATATATAATATGCACAGCGTGTGGTATAGTAGTAGTGTACATCTCATATGCACAACACGTGTTACAGTAATAGAGTACATCTCATATGCACAAAATGTGCTATAGTAGTATTGTACATGTCATATGCACAGCAAGTGCTATAGTAGTAGTGTATAGCTCATATGCACAGCATGTGCTATAGTAGTAGTGTATATCTCATATGCACAGCACGTGTTACAGTAATAGAGTACATCTCATATGCACAGCAAGTGCTATAGTAGCAGTGTATATCTCATATGAACAGCATGTGCTACAGTAGTAGTATATATCTCATATGCACAGCATGTGCTACAGTAGTAGTATATATCTCATATGAACAGCATGTGCTACAGTAGTAGTGTGGATCTTATATGAACAGCATGTGCTATAGTTCTAATGTATATCTCATATGAACAGCATGTACTACAGTAGCAGTGTATACCTCATATGAACAGCATGTGCTACAGTAGTAGTATATATCTCATATGCACAGCATGTGCTATAGTAGTAATGTATATCTCATGAACAGCATGTGCTACAGTAGTAATGTATACCTCATATGCACAGCATGTGCTGCAATAGTAGTGTACACCTTATATACACAGCATGTGCTATAGTAGTGATGTATATCTCCTATGCACAGCATGTGCTACAGTAGTAATGTATACCTCATATGAACAGCATGTGCTATAGTAGTAATGTATATCTCCTGTGCACAGCATGTGCTACAGTAGTAGTGTATACCTCATATGCACAGCATGTGCTATAGTAGTAATGTTTATCTCCTATGCACAGCATGTGCTACAGTAGTAGTGTATACCTCATATGCACAGTATGTGCTATAGTAGTAATGTATATCTCATATGAACAGCATGTGCTATAGTTGTAATGTATATCTCATATAAACAGCATGTGCTACAGTAGCAGTGTATACCTCATATGAACAGCATGTGCTCTAGTAGTAATCTATATCTCATATGAACAGCATGTGCTGCAGTAGTAGTGTATACCTCATATGCACAGCATGTACTGCAGTAGTAGTGTACACCTTATATGCACAGCATGTGCTATAGTAGTATTGTACATCTCATATGCACAGCTTCTGCTGCAGTAATAGTGAGGATCTCATATGCACAACAAGTACTACAGTAGTAGTATATATCTCAAATGCACAGCGTGTGCTACAGTAGTAGTATATATCTCAAATGCACAGCGTGTGCTACAGTAATAGAGTACATCTCATATTCACAGAATGTGCTATAGTAGTATTGTACATCTCATATGCACAGCGTGTGCTGCAATAGTAATGTGCATCTCATATGTACAGTATGTGCCACATCTCATATGCACAGCATCTGCTACAGTAGTAGTGTTCATCTCATATACAATGCATATGCTACATCGCATATGCACAGAATGTGCTACAGTAGTAGTGTTCATCTCATATACACTGCATATGCTACATTGCATATGCACAGAATGTGCTAAATTAGTAGTGCACAGCATGTGCTACATCTGATATGCACACCATGTGCTACATCTCATATGCAAAGCATACACTACATCTCATATGCACACCATGTGCTACAGTAGTAGTGTACATCTCATATGCACAGCATGTGCTACATCTCATATGCACACCATGTGCTACAGTAGTAGTGTACATCTCATATGCACAACATGTGCTACATCTCATATGCACAGCATATGCTACATTGCATATGCACAGAATGTGCTAAAGTAGTAGTTCACAGCATATGCTACATCTGATATGCACACCATGTGCTACATCTCATATGCAAAGCATGCGCTACATCTCATATACACACCATGTGCTACAGTAGTAGTGTACATCTCATATGCACACCATGTGCTACATCTCATATGCACAGTATGTGCTACATCTCATATGCACAGCATGTGCTACATCTCATATGCACAGCATGTGCTACATCTCATATGCACAGCATGTGCTACATCTCATATGCAAAGCATGCGCTACATCTCATATACACACCATGTGCTACAGTAGTAGTGTACATCTCATATGCACAGCATGTGCTACATCTCATATGCACAGCATGTGCTACATCTTATATGCACAGCATGTGCTATATTTCATATGCACAGCAAGTGCTACATCTCATATGCACAGCATGTGCTACATCTCATATGCAGTTAAAAGATTGAGTGTATATCCTGCGCAAAAAACAGAACAGGGAAAGGGGTAGGGGATACCTCTAGCACTCCTCAGCGGGTACCCTAGTGGACCCAATATGAAAATGAATACCCCCCATTCTACATCTCATATGCACAGCATGTGCTACATCTCATATGCACAGCATGTGCTACAGTTGTATTGTACATCTCATAAGCACTTCTGGGGGTGCAAGACTTGTTTAACATACTGTGTTTTGCTAACAAGCTCTCTGTTACAAAGCAGTCTTCAAAGGAGCTGAAAAAGATTCCTACTCTTTCAAAGGAGCCTTGCTCCCGCACACCCTTACTCTTGCCAAGACAAGTGACCTTTTTCAATGGAGGGAAGTTGGCCTAGATGACAATTGTGATGAATGCGGTCATGTTCACTCAATAAAATAAGGCCCAGTGCATCTGAGGATAAATCAGTGAAATGTACAGCCCCACCTGTCTGTCTCCATCATTCATTTCCATCATTAGTAGTAGTGTACATCTCATATGCACAACACGTGTTACAGTAATAGAGTACATCTCATATGCACAAAATGTGCTATAGTAGTATTGTACATGTCATATGCACAGCAAGTGCTATAGTAGTAGTGTATAGCTCATATGCACAGCATGTGCTATAGTAGTAGTGTATATCTCATATGCACAGCACGTGTTACAGTAATAGAGTACATCTCATATGCACAACAAGTGCTATAGTAGCAGTGTATATCTCATATGAACAGCATGTGCTACAGTAGTAGTATATATCTCATATGCACAGCATGTGCTACAGTAGTAGTATATATCTCATATGAACAGCATGTGCTACAGTAGTAGTGTGGATCTTATATGAACAGCATGTGCTATAGTTCTAATGTATATCTCATATGAACAGCATGTACTACAGTAGCAGTGTATACCTCATATGAACAGCATGTGCTACAGTAGTAGTATATATCTCATATGCACAGCATGTGCTATAGTAGTAATGTATATCTCATGAACAGCATGTGCTACAGTAGTAATGTATACCTCATATGCACAGCATGTGCTGCAATAGTAGTGTACACCTTATATACACAGCATGTGCTATAGTAGTGATGTATATCTCCTATGCACAGCATGTGCTACAGTAGTAGTGTATACCTCATATGAACTGCATGTGCTACAGTAGTAATGTATATCTCCTGTGCACAGCATGTGCTACAGTAGTAGTGTATACCTCATATGCACAGCATGTGCTATAGTAGTAATGTATATCTACTATGCACAGCATGTGCTACAGTAGTAGTGTATACCTCATATGCACAGTATGTGCTATAGTAGTAATGTATATCTCATATGAACAACATGTGCTATAGTTGTAATGTATATCTCATATAAACAGCATGTGCTACAGTAGTAGTGTATACCTCATATGAACAGCATGTGCTCTAGTAGTAATCTATATCTCATATGAACAGCATGTACTGCAGTAGTAGTGTATACCTCATATGCACAGCATGTACTGCAGTAGTAATGTACATCGTGTATGCACAGCATGTGCTATAGTAGTATTGTGCATCTCATATGCACAGCTTCTGCTGCAGTAGTAGTGAGGATCTCATATGCACAACAAGTACTACAGTAGTAGTATATATCTCAAATGCACAGCGTGTGCTACAGTAGTAGTATATATCTCAAATGCACAGCGTGTGCTACAGTAATAGAGTACATCTCATATTCACAGAATGTACTATAGTAGTATTGTACATCTCATATGCACAGCGTGTGCTACAATAGTAATGTGCATCTCATATGTACAGTATGTGCCACATCTCATATGCACAGCATCTGCTACAGTAGTAGTGTTCATCTCATATACAATGCATATGCTACATCGCATATGCACAGAATGTGCTACAGTAGTAGTGTTCATCTCATATACACTGCATATGCTACATTGCATATGCACAGAATGTGCTAAAGTAGTAGTGCACAGCATGTGCTACATCTGATATGCACACCATGTGCTACAGTAGTAGTGTACATCTCATATGCACAGCATGTGCTACATCTCATATGCACACCATGTGCTACAGTAGTAGTGTACATCTCATATGCACAGCATGTGCTACATCTCATATGCACATAATGTACTACATCTCATATGCACAGCATATGCTACATTGCATATGCACAGAATGTGCTAAAGTAGTAGTGCACAGCATATGCTACATCTGATATGCACACCATGTGCTACATCTCATATGCAAAGCATGCGCTACATCTCATATACACACCATGTGCTACAGTAGTAGTGTACATCTCATATGCACACCATGTGCTACATCTCATATGCACAGTATGTGCTACATCTTATATGCACAGCATGTGCTATATCTCATATGGACAGCAAGTGCTACATCTCATATGCACAGTATGTGCTACATCTTATATGCACACCATGTGCTACATCTCATATGCACAGTATGTGCTACATCTCATATGCACAGCATGTGCTACATCTCATATGCACAGCATGTGCTACATCTCATATGCACAGCATGTGCTACATCTCATATGCACAGCATGTGCTACATCTCATATGCAAAGCATGCTCTACATCTCATATACACACCATGTGATACAGTAGTAGTGTACATCTCATATGCACAGCATGTGCTACATCTCATATGCACAGCATGTGCTACATCTTATATGCACAGCTTGTGCTATATCTCATATGCACAGCAAGTTCTACATCTCATATGCACAGCATGTGCTACATCTCACATGCACAGCATGTGCTACATCTCATATGCACAGCATGTGCTACAGTTGTATTGTACATCTCATATGCACTTCTGGGGGTGCAAGACTTGTTTAACATACTGTGTTTTGCTAACAAGCTCTCTGTTACAAAGCAGTCTTCAAAGGAGCTGAAAAAGAATCCTACTCTTTCAAATGAGCCTTGCTCCCGCACACCCTTACTCTTGCCAAGACAAGTGACCTTTTTCAATGGAGGGAAGTTGGCCTAGATGACAATTGTGATGAATGCGGTCATGTTCACTCAATAAAATAAGGCCCAGTGCATCTGAGGATAAATCAGTGAAATGTACAGCCCCACCTGTCTGTCTCCATCATTCATTTCCACTGTCACTTTCACAGTGCCTGATGGATCACAGTTGCTGTAAAATTAGACAGCCTTTAATCTCATTT
Source organism: Bombina bombina (assembly GCF_027579735.1). NCBI lineage: Eukaryota > Metazoa > Chordata > Amphibia > Anura > Bombinatoridae > Bombina > Bombina bombina. The sequence goes on along the minus strand of NC_069503.1, from coordinate 868,154,366 downwards.
CATCCTGATTAGCTTCTCTTTACCCTTTCCCTCTAACTCACTGACTGACACGCTAGGAACTCATATAGTGTGCATTTCAGAACGGATTACAAAAGTTATCTTTAACCCTTTTACAGCTGGCTAATGGTTTATACTGTACATGCTAATGTAATCACTACAATCTATTTCTGACATCTTTTACAAAGAAATATAGAAAATAAAATGAGCTAACAGGTTGAGAAATATAAATGTTTATGCTAAATATCATTGTATACAAGGACTAAATAGTCAGATGACAGTAATGTTTCTATTTATATTTGTACTGAATTGCTAAATGAAAATGTAATTTACGTGATTTTTTTCTCTAATCCATCAGACTGGCTGTTTCTTGCCTGTCTCTTTGGAATTTGTTCAGTAGCACAACATGTATCATTACCAATGTTAATCATACAAAAGTATAAAACCAAGGTGGTTTTATATAATGTTGTGGTCTTGACACTAAACATATTAGTTCTAAGCTAATTTTAATTAAAGGGGCAGCTTTCTACCTTCCACTAGTTCTAAAACTAAAGTACAGGAAAAGAAGACAAAATAAATAATAAAGGTATATAGCAAAGGTTTTTTTTTAAAACACAAATAATCTCAAAGTGTGTACTTCCCTTTAAAATGGATTGCTCTCAGCCTGATCAGCAAAACTACCATATATTAGTAAACAGTGACGTATCACAAGCATAAAGACTTGTACCTACAGTACATCTTACTTTTGTTTTCTTAGTACAGGACCATCTACTTTACAAAAAAACAAAAAAAAACTAATGTGTTTTAAAATGGGAAAAAAATGCATTTTATTATTATTCTTTATTTATAAAGCGGCAACAGATTCCGCAGCCCTGCCCATGGGTACAAGGATAACAGTACAATGGAGAAACAATACGATAAAAGACAACATTTTACAGACAAAATACAGGGGGAATTGAGGGCCCTATTCCCGTGGGAACTTACAATCTAGATGGGGAAAAAATGCATGACTTTAATGTCCTTTTAACTATAATGCACTGTGAAGTTTAGCATGATACCCACATCACCTAATGTTTGTATTCCAAATATTTAGTTTAACATTTAGATTTATTTTAATTGAAAAAATAGCTTTGCAATAATTTATTGCAATAGAATGTGCACATAAAAGGTTGTGGCATCGCCAAAATCCAGTATATAGATCGCAGCAGTAGAGAGGGGGCAGAACAACTGCGTAATCTCTTGGAATGTTAGTGGCTGTTTGGAACTTTGATAATTGTCTGGAATACACTGCAGATGTTCAGAACAAAGATAAGGAATTGCACCTGGAACCAAAGAGGATGTGTTTTTGTTTCCAGAACTTCCCTTTTCTAAACTTGTATGCCTCAACATTCAGTACACACAAGGGTACAATTAGCTTGCCACACAGAAGTTGTTAGCCCTTGTGTGATCCTTCAGCAGAGTCTGTGACTGCAAGCAAAGCACCAGATAATACCTTTCTATCTATATACTTCTGGGGAGTTGGTGTTCCACCTTGTGTCTGGGCTTCCTACGCCTCACAAACCCATAATGGTCACATCGTCTGCTGTCATTGCAGTTACAGTAAGAGACTTAGTTGCAGAGCTTTAAATATAACTGATAATTCCTGTCTCTCCCTATAACAGAAAACAATGTGAAATAATCATCAGACAACACAAGTTTGACATATGACCTTTTTATTCTGTTCTGGCAATATCTCATAGCAGAATATATTTATGTACAGTTGGGGCGGAATTTACATAAGTGGTGCAGAAAGGAATTGGTATAAGGAAAATGTATCTGTACATATAAGGTCTGTTTAACAAAAGATGCAAAAATAATACCCCCTTTGCCTGAGGCAAATACTGGCAGTTAAAACTATTATTTCTGCAACTGGAAGAATTTGAAAATAGATAAAAAAGGATTGAGGTAGGCTACAGAATTTGAAAAGCGTGAAACCCAAACTGGAAGCTGCACAAAACTGCTGTTTCTTATCAATCATTTTGCAGTGGATAAAGCAACTTAGTTTTGTCGTTTATTTATGATGTTTTTATTTATTTCCATGTGTCCCAGAACAAAAAGACCCTTGCTAAGCAGTCACAACCCTGTGCACGTATGTGGTATAAACGTGCTGTGTTGTTCACACATGTGTAAGAAAGAGGGGGAGGGACCTTCATCTGTTCTCTTCGCTTAAAGAGCCATTATAGGGAGAAAATGCATGTTTTCATTCATTCGAGTATGAAACTTTATCCACTATTGGCCGTGCAAATCTATGTGTTTAACCCCCCAAAAAAGGGATTAAAAACATAGGTAAAGTAATGCTCGGGTTCTGCACAGAACTTCTGATCCTGAGTGGAATTTGTAAATCAATCCTCAGCACTAGTTGCACAGCTGGTTTGTGCAATTAATGCTACTGATTGGGTCAGCGGCAGCTTCAGCTGGAGATTAGCAGTTCTCTTTGACCCCGGGCGGTACTTTACCCATGTGTCTCACATAGGTTCTCAGACCTATGTGATACTCATTATCCCCCGCAGAGAGCCAGGAATAGAATAGGGGTGTACAGAAGTAAAATTGGCAGTAAGGGTAATTCTCAGTTTGTCACTAGTCTGCCTCTGGTGTCACTAGCCTGCCTCTGGTGTCACTAGAATTTATTTAAAGTTTTTTTTTAACATGCACACAGACATACACTTCATGTTTGCTTCAATATCAAAAAGGACAGCATGAAATAATATTTGTTACTGCTCTTTTATATGCATGATAGCTATTTTTGTTACAGTTCACTGTACTGGCCATTTAAGAAAGCAAACAAATAGCAAACAACTACACAATATTACAGTGCTACATGTAGGTGGCAAAGCTCTTCTACAAATCTTTTGTTTTCAGCGAAGCAGCCTATGGAATAACTTCCTCAATAGTGGTCATGTGATCACTAGGAACAGGCACTGTTGTGAAACGGCACAAAACAAGGGCTACATGTGTGTGTGTGTTTATGTGTGCATATTTATAAAAAACAACACAATTTTTATTGTAGTGAGTTACATCCAACGTTTTAGCCTACACTTGGGCCTTTCTTCTTGGATTATGACAGAGCTGAGTCTTCATGATTTGAATATATATATATATATATATATATATATATATATATATATACATATACATATACATATACATATATACACATACATTCATATGCTTATATTTATTCAACACATATTGATATCATGATAGGCACAAAGTCCATAGGTACTAAAAGGCAGAGTACTACCTGTAAGGTACTTTACAAGTACATATTTCTGATTTCTGCCAATCAATAATAGTTACAGCTAAATCACCTAGTATCTCACTGCTGGTGCAAACAATGATTTTGCTTGTTATGAGCGGCACCTTCACTTCACCCTTCTTCATTTATGCATTTAAAGGCTTCAACTTAACTATTAACTTTGCATATATTCTGTACTTTTAAAGATACATCTACATACTTGTGTACATTGCTTATTATTTGTGTCCTAAAAGACTAGTCCATATACCTCTATACTAAGCCTGTAAACTGTGCCTAAAGGTCACCTGAATTCACATGCACTCTGCTTATCAGTGCTCCTGATTCTCCTAATGACTTTTCCATCCTCTCTCGTGTCGGGAAAACCTAAAGCCCAGATTACGAGTTTTGCGTTAGAAGCTGTGCGGTACTAACGAGCAGTTTTCCCTCACCGCTCACCTACAGCGCTGGTATTACATGTTTTCAGAAACCCGTCGTTAAAAGACAAGAAGTGAGCGTTGAGCAAAATTTTGATCATTACCACACTCCAATACCAGCGCTGCTTAAGTCAGCGGTGAGCTGGTGTAACGTGTTCGTGCATGATTTCCCCATAGGAATCAACGGGGAGAACCAGCTGAAAAAAAGTCTAACACCTGCAAGAAAACTCCTTAAAGGGACAGTCAAGTCCAAAAAAAACTTTCATTTTTCAAATATGGCATGTAATTTTAAACAACTTTCCAATTTACTTTTATCAACAATTTTGCTTTGTTCTCTTGGTATTCTAGTTCAAAGCAAACCTAGGGAGGCACATATGATAATTTCTAAGCCCTTGAAGGCCGCCTCTATTTTATTTACTTTTCACAGCAGGGGAGAGCAAGCTCATGTAGGCCATATAGATAGCATTGTGATCATGCTCGTGGCTAGTGGCAGACACTGCACTAATTGGCTAAAATGCAAGTCAATAGATAATCAATCATAGTCATGTGATTAGGGGCGGCCAGAAGATGCTTAGATACAAGTTAGTCACAGAAGTAAAAAGTGTATTAATATAACAGTGTTGGTTTTGCAAAACTGGGGAATGGGTAATAAAGGGATTATCTATCTTTTTAAACAACAAAAATTCTGGTGTTGACTGTCCCTTTAACGTAGCCCCATTGATTCCTATGGGGAAATAAAATTTATGTCTACACCTAACACCCTAACATGAACCCCGAGTCTAAACACCCCTAATCTTACACTTATTAACCCTAATCTGCCCACCCGACATCGCCGACCCCTAAATTATAATTATTAACCCCTAATCTGCCGCTTCGGGCACCGCCGCCACCTACATTATACTTATGAACCCCTAATCTGCTGCCCCCAACATCGCCGAACCCTACATTATATTTATTAACCCCTACTCTGCCGCCCCCAATGTCGCCTCCACCTACCTACACTTATTAACCCCTAATCTTCCGCCCCCAACGTCGCTGCCACTATAATAAACATATTAACCCCTAAACTGCTGCACTCCCGCCTCGGAAACATTAGTTAAATATTATTAACCCCTAATCTGCCGTCCCTAACATCACCGCCACCTACCTACATTTATTAACCCCTAATCTGCCGCCCCCAACATCGCCTCCACTATATTAAAGTTATTAAACCCTAAACCTAAGTCTAACCCTAAACCTAACACCCCCTAACTTAAATATAATTTAAATAAATCAAAATAAATATTCCTATCATCATTAACTAAATTATTCCTATTTAAAACTAAAACTAGGTAGAATAGTTACTAAATAGTTTTTAACTATTTAATAACGACCTAGTTAAAATAAAGACAAATTTACCTGTAAAATAAAACCTAACCTAAGTGACACTAACACCTAACACTACACTATAATTAAATAAATTAACTAAATTAAATACAATTACCTAAATTAAATTAAATTAGCTAAAGTACAAAAAGCCCCCCCAAAATAAAAAAAAACCCTAGCCTAAACTAAACTACCAATAGCCCTTAAAAGGGCCTTTTTGCTGGCATTGCCCCAAAGTAATCAGCTCTTTTAACTGTATAAAAAAAATACAAACAACCCCCCAACAGTAAAACCCACCACCCACACAACCAACCCCCCAAATAAAATACTAGCTAAAAAAAACTAAGCTCCCCATTGCCCTGAAAAGGGCATTTGCAAGCCCAAACCCCTAATCTAAAAAATAAACCCACCCAATACACCCTTAAAAAAACCTAACACTAACCCCCTGAAGATCGACTTACCGGGAGACGTCTTCATCCAAGCCAGGCGAAGTGGTCCTCCAGACGGGCAGAAGTCTTTATCCAAGCCGGGCAAAGTGGTCCTCCAGACGGGCAGAAGTCTTCATCCAGACGGCATCTTCTATCTTCATCCATCCGGCGCGGAGCAGGTCCATCTTCAATACATCCGGCGCCGAGCATCCTCTTCATCCGACGACTAACACAGAATGAAGGTACCTTTAAGTGACGTCATCCAAGATGCCGTCCCTTAGATTCCGATTGGCTGATAGAATTCTATCATCCAATCGGAATTAAGGTAGAAAAATCCTATTGGCAGATGCAATCAGCCAATAGGATTGAAGTGTAATCCTATTGGCTGATCCAATCAGCCAATTGGATTGAGCTCGCATTCTATTGGCTGTTCCAATCAGCCAATAGAATGCGAGCTCAATCCTATAGATTAGATTAGGTGTAATTAGTTTAAATTTCTGTAATTTGTTTATTATTTTCTGTAATTTAGGGTTTTTTATTTTTTGTACTTTAGCTAATTTAATTTAATTTAGATAATTTTATGTAATTTATTTAATTGTATTTAATTTAGGTTAATTTATTTAATTATGGTGTAGTGTTAGGTGTAATTGTTAGGTTTTATTTTACAGGTACTTTTGTATTTATTTTAGCTAGGTAGTTATTAAATAGTTAATAACTATTTAATAACTATTCTACCTAGTTAAAATAAATACAAACTTGCCTGTAAAATAAAAATAAATCCTAAGCTAGCTACAATGTAACTATTAGTTATATTGTAGCTATCTTAGGGTTTATTTTACAGGTAAGTATTTAGTTTTAAATAGGAATAATTTAGTTAATGATAGGAATTTTTAGTTAGATTTCTTTTAATTATATTTAAGTTAGGGGGTGTTAGGGTTAAGGTTATACTTAGATTTAGGGGTTAATAACTTTAATATAGTGGCGGCGACATTGGGGGCGGCAGATTAGGGGTAAATAAATTTAGGTAGGTGGCGGCGATGTTAGGGACGGCAGATTAGGGGTTAATAAAATTTAACTAATGTTTGCGAGGCGGGAGTGCGGCAGTTTAGGGGTTAATATATTTATTATAGTGGTGGTGATGTCCGGTTCGGCAGATTAGGGGTTAAAAATTTTCTTTTAGTGTTTGCGATGTGGGAGGTCCTCGGTTTAGGGGTTAATAGGTAGTTTATGGGTGTTAGTGTACTTTTTAGCACTTTAGTTAAGAGTTTTATGCTACGGCGTTGTAGTGTAAAACTCTTAACTACTGACTTTAAAATGCGGTACCAGTCTTGACAGGAGAGGTTCTACCGCTCACTTTTTGGCAGACTCGTAATACTGGCGCTATGCAAGTCCCATTGAAAAAAGAGGATACGCAATTTACATAAGTTGATTCGCGGTATTTCCAAGTCTGGCCAAAAAAGTGAGCGGTACACCTGTACCTGCAAGACTCGTAATACCCGAGGGCGTCAAAAAGCAGAGTTAGGACCGGCTAACGCTGCTTTTTAAGCCTAATGCAAAACTCGTAATCTAGCCGTAAGTGTCCTGGTTCAAGCATCAGTCTCTGTCTCAGCAACCAGTCTGCAGCAAAACCCTGAGGGCTTGTTTATGCAATAGGATTTCTGTCATTCTGGATTTCCCCTTCAGAGGTGCAGTTGAGTCTGCTCTTGTTTTCGCTTTTGTGCCTTACAGTCTCATATTATTTTACTGTAATGGCAACCTGAATTCAGTGCAATTCACCATTGTTCCAGCTACATTTGCTTATGACTTTTACCTGCAAAATGATGGTTTGACTCCCCCCTTGTCTGCCATGTTCCAGTTTATCCATTTCACAAATACCTTCTTCTCTCTGGAGTAGTTGTCAAGTTTTCAGGAGCTCTTTCTACATTGCCTGAAGCAACAGAAGTTCTAACAATCATTCTTTGTCTTACAGAACTGTCACTTTGTTTGCCAGTAACTGGCTTATACTTCATTGTCTTGTATGCAGTACTCTTCTTTCAACTTCGCTTTTTCTGCAGCTTGATCCTTAAGTCTTTATATATCAAAGGACTGTTTGCTTAATTATTATTTCAGGCCAAATACTTTATGACTTCACTTCTAGCTTTAGATTGAAATTATATATTATATATTCTTTGCTTTATAATAATGATTAATTTATTTAAAAAAAAATGTCAAAATATGTTAAATAGCAGTATGGTTAAAAAGTATAAAGATGATCCCATGTGAAACGTCCTATTCAATATATATACAGTATATAATTTTTACACACCTACCAGGAGTCAAACAAGTTCAATGTGACAGTGTTAACAATGAATACCTAATGTTCTTGAATTATTTTTTTTACAGTTAATTAATAATAGTTAGTGCATTTAAAGGGACAGTGTACACAAATTTTCATATAACCGCATGTAATAGACACTACTATTACAGACTAATTTGCACAGCCCTGTTGATGAGGTTAGGCTGGGACACCCAGTAAAAGGGGTGTCCCCTCCCTCCCCTCTTCCCTGCATATGAAAAGACAGATTACACAAACAGGAATCTGTAGACCTGGGTCTACATCTGATAATAGGGGCTTGGTTAGGAGTCTGACAATCAGCACAATATTATTTAAAAAGGGAAAATTATACATTGTTACAAAAACAGATGGATCATCTACAAAACATTTATGCAAAGAAAAATCTAGTGTACAATATCCCTTTAATAATTTCATATGACTTTAATTTTAAATTGTTATCATTCTTAATCCCAGTTTGTAATGTAGATTAGAGTTGAAAAATTTAATTTGACCTATATTTTTTATTAAACTAGGAAACAGTTGTGTTTTTAATGTGAACTCCATGTGCAAAATCTTGTAAAAAATAATAGAAATATTACCAAACTATTGCATACAAAAGAAAGTAAGAAACCAACATATATTTCAAAAAGGTCAAAGTTGTTTTTATTGAAAAGGTAACAATTCGGTGAAAAGCAGTGTACAACGCCTATTTTAAGAAGAAAAAAATCTCACTACATATTAAAGACTGGAAGTGGTTAATTTATAGCATTCTTGTTCTAACCAAAGTTAAATGTATTTTCTTGCATATTTTAATTAATATGATATTAGTAAGATACTGTGGAAAGAAGTTTGAAAGCACTTTTCTGTACGCTTTTAAGGGTTAATATATGATTGACATCAATATTGCAGTGCACAAGCAGTAAATTATGACTGTACACCCATGCTTAAAAGCACATTAAAATAGGCCTGCCGGTCATACATGTATGGAATTTGTCATTTTAGCAATAAAAATAACCCCTGTAGGGACACAGAACTGCAGTATTATACCAATAAAACAGAACAGATATATTTATTATTAGACAGTAAGATGACAGACTCACTCTAGATTTAAAACTGATAAAAATGGTAATATAAAATGGAAGATTGAATATTACTGTTTAAGTTTGATAAATCCTTCCAAGTCCTGGCTAAGTTTAGAAAGGCAGCAGAATCGAAATGATAAAAATTATCATTAAACATTCCATATTGCACTGCTGAATTTTGCAAGGGGAAGACAGTAATTCATGTGAAATGAAAGATATATAACTAAAAAAAAAATCACATGTAAGTTGGGCTTCCTTTTTTTTGCGTTGGCAGAAGTTTATAGAGAAAAAGCTGGCCCGGTGTCATATTGATTTCCCACTGCACTGGTTTCCTAAGTGCTCTGTTGATCCGTGTCCAGCAATAAATTCCTTGCCTCTACATGCACATCGTTTCCCTCTTTGTCCTCACACACATTTAAGGTGTCCATTTGATGAGTTGTGCAAGGACATCGTTTTCTAATGCTCCAGACTCTTTGCATGATATGATAGCTGTGTGTTTGTATGTTTTGATGGATGTGACATGACATTTATAGACAAATATAACATACTGCCTGGGACATGACTTTTCTACCATAGCTAAACTAATCCTAATAAATTGAAGCATATTTTATTTTTGCAGAATTGAAAGGAATTCAGTGTGTACAAGATTCCTATGACAACTCTAAGCAGCGTGAATATAATTTATTTGAGGGATGTGGGGCTTGGAGAGAAAAATCTTGTACAGTATCAACAGACAAGGTTCCTATGAATGTTAGTGGCAGTTTTTTTTGTTCAGAAAAATAACTTTATTGTTCATTTTACTATATCAAAAAGGGATTTTACTACATGTCATACAATACTAACTACACACAGTTGAAGCTATTTTAGAAATGATCTTCTCCCAGATAATTTGTTAATCTCCTTATTAAAGACTATAGGCTAATAAATCACTACTGAGTTGGGGCCCCTAAACAAAAACGTGTAGAGTGTGCAAACTGTAAATCAGTCTAAACAAATGTCTATTACTAGTGCTACATGCTAGTATTTTCCTGATCCTGAGTAGTAGTGGCTGAATATGGCGGGTTACTATTGCCAACCAGCATTTACAACATTTCATACAGTTTCAAAAGTTATAGCCTAGTATCTCTAATTATGACCCTGCCCATACTGCAACTGGCTACAGCTGATACTGCACCACAACTATTGCTAATCTTGGCTTAGCTCCTCCTGGCTTCTAATAATGCTAGCCTTGCCCAGCCCTTCTGCCTGATACCCCCTAAGGAATTATTCTCATAACACCTAAGGGACCCTCCATTGTGATCTCCACACTGTTAAACCTAATATTACCTAAGATCTTTGATCAAAACCTCCATGTAGGGGACAACAGTTAAGAGGGGTTTTCATATAACAATTTCTACGGTGACTAAGACTTTTTCAGTAGATAGTAGTGTCGGGGTGGGTCACAATTTACAACAACTTACAATAATAGCAATTTGGAAGTGGAATCAGACAAAATTAGGATTTATTGTGATGGTGTTTGTTATAATTAGGATGTATTACAGTGACTCAGTTAAGTCAGGGCAAAAGATATTTTACTTTTGATTGTTTACACTGAGTTTTAGGCTGGTATCAGGCAATATTTACTAGGTGGAAAAAAGGACCATTGCACATAGTGAGAAAGGTAAAGAATACTTCTACTCTTATGGTGTGGTGGCTACTGTATTCAGTAATAGCTATCTATATTATATGGTAGAACTTTCTAGCTGCCATTAAGGCTTTGTGAAGCTATATTTTAATAACATGCAAGCTACAAATTGTAAACATGTTAATACAGTGGACTTTTTGATTGTGATCAAGCCCAGTTTCATGAATTTATGACTAATGTGGAATTGGGTGTAAAGAAATATATCACTTTGTAAAATTTTTAACCAAATGTGTTTCGTGGGAACAAATAAGTATTGAATTTCTATACCTTATATGATGCTTGGCCTATAGTTCATTTAGTTGTTTTTTTATTTAGTTTTGCTGGGGGAGGGGGTTGGACAACATATATCCCATAGATGGATGTGTCATATCAAGCTAATATTCTCTGGTTACAAATATGTTTTGCAGAAGGGTACAAGAGTTATTAGGGACTAAAATAAAGAGTTTTAGTGTCTTAATGGTTTAAAATGTTGTAAAATTATATCCAAATTTAGCTAAGTGTTTTCTGTTTTTCAGTTATGCCGTACAATAGCGCACATCATTGCGTGGTAGAAGTGGAAAACTTCTTATTTGTGTTGGGTGGAGAAGATCAGTGGAATCCTAATGGTAAGGAGGATATATATTGTGCATTTGCATTTACAGGTCAAAATACCATTTACAAATGTGTTCAAAATCTAGGAGCCTGTAAATAAATATAGGAGCCAGAAATGTTTGGCCATTCCTATGATAGGTATTAATTACATATTTTACATACACAAACATACATTATATAATAACATCATAATATAAAATAAAAAATAAATATAAAGCATATATAGATTTTGTTGTTTGTTTTTTCATAAATAAGAAGTTAAAGTGGAAAGTTTTTTTTGTGAGGGCCAACACTCACCTTTGTTTTATTTGCACTTTGCATCAGTGACTAGAAGAGTTAAAGGGACATATAAAATTTAAATGCACATAGATTAATTACATATTTGAATAGAAACATATTTGCAATATACATGTATTAACAAAAATGCTTCTAGTAAAAGTTATCACTGTTTTAGTGTTAGCCTTTTTCTCTGCACGTGCATGTGAAGCATAGCTAGGTATTCTCAGTGCACCCACATTTTAAATAATGCAGCTGCTCATATAATCAGTGGGGCTTGTATCATGTCAGCCATTAACAAATTGAGTCATTGCCAGATGGTACAAGCACCTTAGGCTCTCTGAGTAAGTGCTGTGTTTAAAATGCTGGTGCACGGTGCATACTTAAATACACTTTCTCCAACATAGGTGTGTCCGGTCCACGGCGTCATCCTTACTTGTGGGATATTCTCTTCCCCAACAGGAAATGGCAAAGAGCCCAGCAAAGCTGGTCACATGATCCCTCCTAGGCTCCGCCTACCCCAGTCATTCTCTTTGCCGTTGTACAGGCAACATCTCCACGGAGATGGCTTAGAGTTTTTTAGTGTTTAACTGTAGTTTTTATTATTCAATCAAGAGTTTGTTATTTTAAAATAGTGCTGGTATGTACTATTTACTCTGAAACAGAAAAGAGATGAAGATTTCTGTTTGTAAGAGGAAAATGATTTTAGCAACCGTTACTAAAATCGATGGCTGTTCCACACAGGACTGTTGAGAGGAATTAACTTCAGTTGGGGGAACAGTGAGCAGACTTTTGCTGCTTGAGGTATGACACATTCTAACAAGACGATGTAATGCTGGAAGCTGTCATTTTCCCTATGGGATCCGGTAAGCCATTTTTATTACAGACAGTAAATAAGGGCTTCACAAGGGCTTGTTAAGACTGTAGACATTTTCTGGGCTAAATCGATTCATATATAAACATATTTAGTCTTGAGGAATCATTTTAATCTGGGTATTTTGTAAAATAATATCGGCAGGCACTGTTTTGGACACCTTATTCTCTAGGGGCTTTCCCTAATCATAGGCAGAGCCTCATTTTCGCGCCGGTATTGCGCACTTGTTTTTGAGAAGCATGACATGCAGTCGCATGTGTGAGGAGCTCTGATACATAGAAAAGACTTTCTGAAGGCGTCATTTGGTATCGTATTCCCCTTTGGGCTTGGTTGGGTCTCAGCAAAGCAGATACCAGGGACTGTAAAGGGGTTAAAGATAAAAACGGCTCCGGTTCCGTTATTTTAAGGGTTAAAGCTTCCAAATTTGGTGTGCAATACTTTTAAGGCTTTAAGACACTGTGGTGAAATTTTGGTGAATTTTGAACAATTCCTTCATACTTTTTCGCAATTGCAGTAATAAAGTGTGTTCAGTTTAAAATTTAAAGTGACAGTAACGGTTTTATTTCTTCTGTTATGTGTGATCAGTCCACGGGTCATCATTACTTCTGGGATATAACTCCTCCCCAACAGGAAATGCAAGAGGATTCACCCAGCAGAGCTGCATATAGCTCCTCCCCTCTACGTCAGTCCCAGTCATTCTCTTGCACCCAACGACTAGATAGGATGTGTGAGAGGACTATGGTGATTATACTTAGTTTTTATGACTTCAATCAAAAGTTTGTTATTTTAAAATAGCACCGGAGCGTGTTATTACTTCTCTGGCAGAGTTTGAGGAAGAATCTGACAGAGATTTTTACTATGATTTTAACCGGAGTCGTTAAGATCATATTGCTGTTCTCGACCATCTGAGGGAGGTAAAGGCTTCAGATCAGGGGACAGCGGGCAGAGGAATCTGCATTGAGGTATGTGGCAGTTTTTATTTTCTGAATGGAATTGATGAGAAAATCCTGCCATACCGTTAAAATGACATGTATGTATACACTTCAGTATTCTGGGGATGGTATTTCACCGGAACTACTCTGTTAAGGGTCACTAATCCTTTTAATAACTATTCTCATGTTAAACGTTTTTGCTGGAATGTAGAATCGTTTACATTGCTGAGGTACTGTGTGAATAAATATTTGGGCATTATTTTCCACTTGGCAGTTTTTTGCTTTAATTGTGACAGTTTCGTTTCTCTTCACTGCTGTGTGGGAGAGGGAGGGGCCGTTTTTGGCGCTCTTTGCTACGCATCAAAAAATTCCAGTCAGTTACTTTAATATTTCCTACATGATCCGGTTCATCTCTGACAGATCTCAGGGGTCCTCAAGCTTCTTTGAAGGGAGGTAAATTCTCTCAGCAGAGCTGTGAGAATTCTTATAGTGACTGTGAATAAAAACGTTGTTTTGTATTCTTATGTACAAATTTAATTAGTGTTGTTTTACTAATGGGAACAAACCTTTGCTAAAAGTTGTGTTGTTTTAAAGTTTGATGCTATAACTGTTTTTTCAGTTCATTATTTCAACTGTCATTTAATCGTTAGTACCTCTTTGAGGCACAGTACGTTTTTCTGCTAAAAAAGATTATAACCAAGTTGTAAGTTTTTTTTTGCTAGTGTGTTAAACATGTCTGACTCAGAGGAAGATATCTGTGTCATTTGTTCCAATGCCAAGGTGGAGCCCAATAGAAATTTATGTACTAACTGTATTGATGCTACTTTAAATAAAAGTCAATCTGTACAATGTGAACAAATTTCACCAAACAGCGAGGGGAGAGTTATGCCGACTAACTCGCCTCACGCGGCAGTACCTGCATCTCCCGCCCGGGAGGTGCGTGATATTTTGGCGCCTAGTACATCTGGGCGGCCATTACAGATAACATTACAAGATATGGCTACTGTTATGACTGAAGTTTTGTCTAAATTACCAGAACTAAGAGGCAAGCGTGATCACTCTGGGGTAAGAACAGAGTACGCTGACAATGCTAGGGCCATGTCTGATACTGCGTCACAGCTCGCAGAGCATGAGGACGGAGAGCTTCATTCTGTGGGTGACGGTTCTGATCCAAACAGATTGGACTCAGATATTTCAAATTTTAAATTTAAATTGGAGAACCTCCGTGTACTACTAGGGGAGGTCTTAGCAGCTCTCAACGATTGTAACACCGTTGCAATACCAGAGAAACTGTGTAGGTTGGATAAATACTTTGCGGTACCGGCGAGTACTGACGTTTTTCCTATACCTAAGAGACTAACTGAAATTGTTACTAAGGAGTGGGATAGACCCGGTGTGCCGTTCTCACCCCCTCCAATATTTAGAAAGATGTTTCCAATAGACGCCACCACTCGGGACTTATGGCAAACGGTCCCCAAGGTGGAGGGAGCAGTTTCTACTTTAGCTAAGCGTACCACTATCCCGGTGGAGGATAGCTGTGCTTTCTCAGATCCAATGGATAAAAAATTAGAGGGTTACCTTAAGAAAATGTTTGTTCAACAAGGTTTTATATTACAACCCCTTGCATGTATCGCGCCGATTACGGCTGCGGCAGCATTTTGGATTGAGTCGCTTGAAGAGAACCTTAGTTCCTCTACGCTAGACGACATTACGGACAGGCTTAGAGTCCTTAAACTAGCTAATTCTTTCATTTCGGAGGCCGTAGTACATTTAACCAAACTTACGGCTAAGAACTCAGGATTCGCCATACAGGCACGCAGGGCGCTGTGGCTAAAATCCTGGTCAGCTGATGTTACTTCTAAGTCTAAATTACTTAATATACCTTTCAAGGGGCAGTCCTTATTCGGGCCCGGTTTGAAAGAAATTATCGCTGACATTACAGGAGGTAAGGGCCACGCCCTACCTCAAGACAAGGCCAAAGCTAAGGCTAGACAGTCTAATTTTCGTCCCTTTCGGAATTTCAAAACAGGAGCAGCATCAACCTCCACTGCACCAAAACAGGAAGGAGCTGTTGCCCGTTACAGGCAAGGCTGGAAGCCTAACCAGTCCTGGAACAAGAGCAAGCAGGCCAGGAAACCTGCTGCTGCCCCAAAGACAGCATGAACCGAGAGCCCCCGATCCGGGACCGGATCTAGTGGGGGGCAGACTCTCTCTCTTCGCCCAGGCCTGGGCAAGAGATGTTCAGGATCCCTGGGCATTAGAGATCATATCTCAGGGATACCCTCTAGACTTCAAATTATCTCCCCCAAGAGGGAGATTTCATCTGTCAAGGTTGTCAACAAACCAGATAAAGAAAGAAGCGTTTCTACGCTGCGTACAAGATCTGTTAACAATGGGAGTGATCCATCCGGTTCCGCGGTCGGAACAAGGACAAGGGTTCTACTCAAACCTGTTCGTGGTTCCCAAAAAAGAGGGAACTTTCAGGCCAATCTTAGATTTAAAGATTTTAAACAAATTCCTAAGAGTTCCATCGTTCAAAATGGAAACTATTCGGACAATTCTACCCATGATCCAAGAGGGTCAGTACATGACCACAGTGGATTTAAAGGATGCTTACCTTCACATACCGATCCACAAGGATCATCACCGGTATCTAAGGTTTGCCTTCTTAGACAGGCACTACCAGTTTGTAGCTCTTCCATTCGGATTGGCTACGGCTCCAAGAATCTTCACAAAGGTTCTGGGTGCCCTTCTGGCGGTACTAAGGCCGCGAGGGATTTCGGTAGCTCCATACCTAGACGACATTCTAATACAAGCTTCAAGCTTTCAAACTGCCAAGTCTCATACAGAGTTAGTTCTGGCATTTCTAAGGTCGCATGGATGGAAAGTGAACGAAAAGAAGAGTTCTCTTTTTCCTCTCACAAGAGTTCCATTCTTGGGGACTCTTATAGATTCTGTAGAAATGAAGATTTACCTGACAGAGGACAGGTTAACAAAGCTTCAAAATGCATGC
This sequence comes from Bombina bombina, assembly GCF_027579735.1. NCBI lineage: Eukaryota > Metazoa > Chordata > Amphibia > Anura > Bombinatoridae > Bombina > Bombina bombina. The sequence continues at coordinate 868,138,102 of NC_069503.1, read as the reverse complement.
CGTGCCCTTCATTCCATTCAACACCCGTCAGTAGCTCAATGTATGGAGGTGATCGGCTTAATGGTAGCGGCAATGGACATAGTACCTTTTGCACGCCTACACCTCAGACCTCTGCAATTATGCATGCTAAGTCAGTGGAATGGGGATTACTCAGATTTGTCCCCTACTCTGAATCTGAATCAAGAGACCAGAAATTCTCTTCTATGGTGGCTTCATCGGCCACACCTGTCCAGGGGGATGCCATTCAGCAGGCCAGACTGGACAATTGTAACAACAGACGCCAGCCTACTAGGTTGGGGCGCTGTCTGGAATTCTCTGAAGGCTCAGGGACTATGGAATCAGGAGGAGAGTCTCCTTCCAATAAACATTCTGGAATTGAGAGCAGTTCTCAATGCCCTTCTGGCTTGGCCCCAATTAACAACTCGGGGGTTCATCAGGTTTCAGTCGGACAACATCACGACTGTAGCTTACATCAACCATCAGGGAGGGACAAGAAGCTCCCTAGCAATGGTGGAAGTATCAAAGATAATTCGCTGGGCAGAGTCACACTCTTGCCACCTGTCAGCAATCCACATCCCGGGAGTGGAGAACTGGGAGGCGGATTTCTTGAGTCGCCAGACTTTTCATCCGGGGGAGTGGGAACTTCATCCGGAGGTCTTTGCCCAAATACTTCGACGTTGGGGCAAACCAGAGATAGATCTCATGGCGTCTCGCCAGAACGCCAAACTTCCTCGCTACGGGTCCAGATCCAGGGATCCGGGAGCGGTTCTGATAGATGCTTTGACAGCACCTTGGAAATTCGGGATGGCTTATGTGTTTCCACCCTTCCCGCTGCTTCCTCGATTGATTGCCAAAATCAAACAGGAAAGAGCATCAGTGATTCTAATAGCGCCTGCATGGCCACGCAGGACTTGGTATGCAGATCTAGTGGACATGTCATCCTGTCCGCCTTGGTCTCTACCTCTAAGACAGGACCTTCTGATACAGGGTCCATTCAAACATCAAAATCTAACTTCTCTGAAGCTGACTGCTTGGAAATTGAACGCTTGATTTTATCAAAACGTGGTTTTTCTGAGTCGGTTATTGATACCCTGATACAGGCTAGGAAGCCTGTTACCAGAAAGATTTACCATAAAATATGGCGTAAATACCTATACTGGTGCGAATCCAAACGTTACTCCTGGAGTAAGGTTAGGATCCCTAGGATTTTGTCTTTTCTACAAGAAGGGTTAGAAAAGGGTTTATCAGCTAGTTCATTAAAGGGACAGATTTCAGCTCTGTCCATCTTGTTACACAGGCGTCTGTCAGAAAATCCAGACGTCCAGGCCTTTTGTCAGGCTTTAGCTAGGATCAAGCCTGTGTTTAAAGCTGTTGCTCCGCCATGGAGTTTAAACTTAGTTCTTAACGTTTTACAGGGTGTTCCGTTTGAACCCCTTCATTCCATTGATATAAAATTGTTATCTTGGAAAGTTCTGTTTTTAATGGCTATTTCCTCGGCTCGAAGAGTCTCTGAGTTATCAGCCTTACATTGTGATTCTCCTTATCTGATTTTTCACTCAGACAAGGTAGTTCTGCGTACTAAACCTGGGTTCTTACCTAAGGTAGTCACTAACAAGAATATCAATCAAGAGATTGTTGTTCCATCCTTGTGTCCAAATCCTTCTTCAAAGAAGGAACGTCTTCTACACAATCTGGATGTAGTTCGTGCCCTCAAGTTCTACTTGCAGGCAACTAAAGATTTTCGCCAAACTTCTTCCCTGTTTGTCGTTTATTCTGGACAGAGGAGAGGTCAAAAAGCTTCTGCTACCTCTCTCTCTTTTTGGCTTCGTAGCATAATACGTTTAGCCTATGAGACTGCTGGACAGCAGCCTCCTGAAAGAATTACAGCTCACTCCACTAGAGCTGTGGCTTCCACTTGGGCCTTTAAGAATGAGGCCTCTGTTGAACAGATTTGCAAGGCTGCAACTTGGTCTTCGCTTCATACTTTTTCCAAATTTTACAAATTTGACACTTTTGCTTCTTCGGAGGCTATTTTTGGGAGAAAGGTTCTTCAGGCAGTGGTTCCTTCTGTATAATGAGCCTGCCTATCCCTCCCGTCATCCGTGTACTTTTGCTTTGGTATTGGTATCCCAGAAGTAATGATGACCCGTGGACTGATCACACATAACAGAAGAAAACATAATTTATGCTTACCTGATAAATTCCTTTCTTCTGTTGTGTGATCAGTCCACGGCCCGCCCTGTTTTAAGGCAGGTAAATATCTTTTAAATTATACTCCAGTCACCACTTCACCCTTGGTTACTCCTTTCTCGTTGATTCTTGGTCGAATGACTGGGACTGACGTAGAGGGGAGGAGCTATATGCAGCTCTGCTGGGTGAATCCTCTTGCATTTCCTGTTGGGGAGGAGTTATATCCCAGAAGTAATGATGACCCGTGGACTGATCACACAACAGAAGAAAGGAATTTATCAGGTAAGCATAAATTATGTTTTTAAAACGTTTTTTGTACTTTGTTATCAAGTTTATGCCTGTTTAACATGTCTGAACTACCAGATAGACTGTGTTCTGAATGTGGGGAAGCCAAGGTTCCTTCTCATTTAAATAGATGTGATTTATGTGACACAGAAAATGATGCCCAAGATGATTCCTCAAGTGAGGGGAGTAAGCATGGTACTGCATCATCCCCTCCTTCGTCTACACCAGTCTTGCCCACTCAGGAGGCCCCTAGTACATCTAGCGCGCCAATACTCCTTACTATGCAACAATTAACGGCTGTAATGGATAATTCTATCAAAAACATTTTAGCCAAAATGCCCACTTATCAGCGTAAGCGCGACTGCTCTGTTTTAGATACTGAAGAGCATGAGGACGCTGATGATAATGGTTCTGATATGCCCCTACACCAGTCTGAGGGGGCCAGGGACGTTTTGTCTGAGGGAGAAATTTCAGATTCAGGGAAAATTTCTCAACAAGCTGAACCCGATGTGATTACATTTAAGTTTAAGTTGGAACATCTCCGCGCTCTGCTTAAGGAGGTGTTATCCACTCTGGATGATTGTGAGAATTTGATCATCCCAGAGAAACTATGTAAAATGGACAAGTTCCTAGAGGTCCCGGGGCCCCCAGAAGCTTTTCCTATACCCAAGCGGGTGGCGGACATTGTAAATAAAGAATGGGAAAGGCCCGGTATACCTTTCGTCCCTCCCCCCATATTTAAAAAATTGTTTCCTATGGTCGACCCCAGAAAGGACTTATGGCAGACAGTCCCCAAGGTCGAGGGGGCGGTTTCTACTTTAAACAAACGCACCACTATACCCATAGAAGATAGTTGTGCTTTCAAAGATCCTATGGATAAAAAATTAGAAGGTTTGCTTAAAAAGATGTTTGTTCAGCAAGGTTACCTTCTACAACCAATTTCATGCATTGTCCCTGTCACTACAGCCGCGTGTTTCTGGTTCGATGAGCTAGAAAAGGCGATCGATAGTGATTCTCCTCCTTATGAGGAGATTATGGACAGAATCCGTGCTCTCAAATTGGCTAATTCTTTCACCCTAGACGCCACTTTGCAATTGGCTAGGTTAGCGGCGAAAAATTCTGGGTTTGCTATTGTGGCGCGCAGAGCGCTTTGGTTGAAATCTTGGTCAGCGGATGCGTCTTCCAAGAACAAATTGCTTAACATTCCTTTCAAGGGGAAAACGCTGTTTGGCCCTGACTTGAAAGAGATTATCTCTGATATCACTGGGGGTAAGGGCCACGCCCTTCCTCAGGATAGGTCTTTCAAGGCCAAAAATAAACCTAATTTTCGTCCCTTTCGTAGAAACGGACCAGCCCCGAGTGCTACGTCCTCTAAGCAAGAGGGTAATACTTCTCAAGCCAAGCCAGCCTGGAGACCAATGCAAGGCTGGAACAAGGGAAAGCAGGCCAAGAAACCTGCCACTGCTACCAAGACAGCATGAAATGTTGGCCCCCGATCCGGGACCGGATCTGGTGGGGGGCAGACTCTCTCTCTTCGCTCAGGCTTGGGCAAGAGATGTTCTGGATCCTTGGGCACTAGAAATAGTCTCCCAAGGTTATCTTCTGGAATTCAAGGGGCTTCCCCCAAGGGGGAGGTTCCACAGGTCTCAATTGTCTTCAGACCACATAAAGAGACAGGCATTCTTACATTGTGTAGAAGACCTGTTAAAAATGGGAGTGATTCATCCTGTTCCATTAGGAGAACAAGGGATGGGGTTCTACTCCAATCTGTTCGTAGTTCCCAAAAAAGAGGGAACGTTCAGACCAATCTTAGATCTCAAGATCCTAAACAAGTTTCTCAAGGTTCCATCGTTCAAAATGGAAACCATTCGAACAATTCTTCCTTCCATCCAGGAAGGTCAATTCATGACCACGGGGGATTTAAAGGATGCGTATCTACATATTCCTATCCACAAGGAACATCATCGGTTCCTAAGGTTCGCATTCCTGGACAAGCATTACCAGTTCGTGGCACTTCCTTTCGGATTAGCCACTGCTCCAAGGATTTTCACAAAGGTACTAGGGTCCCTTCTAGCGGTACTAAGACCAAGGGGCATTGCAGTATTACCTTACTTGGACGACATTCTGATTCAAGCGTCGTCCCTTCCTCAAGCAAAGGCTCACACGGACATAGTCCTGGCCTTTCTCAGATCTCACGGATGGAAAGTGAACGTAGAAAAGAGTTCTCTATCTCCGTCAACAAGGGTTCCCTTCTTGGGAACAATAATAGACTCCTTAGAAATGAGGATTTTTCTGACAGAGGCCAGAAAAACAAAACTTCTAAACTCTTGTCAAACACTTCATTCCGTTCCTCTTCCTTCCATAGCGCAGTGCATGGAAGTAATAGGTTTGATGGTAGCGGCAATGGACATAGTTCCTTTTGCGCGCATTCATCTAAGACCATTACAACTGTGCATGCTCAGTCAGTGGAATGGGGACTATACAGACTTGTCTCCGACGATACAAGTAAATCAGAGGACCAGAGACTCACTCCGTTGGTGGCTGTCCCTGGACAACCTGTCACAAGGGATGACCTTCCGCAGACCAGAGTGGGTCATTGTCACGACCGACGCCAGTCTGATGGGCTGGGGCGCGGTCTGGGGACCCCTGAAAGCTCAGGGTCTTTGGTCTCGGGAAGAATCTCTTCTACCGATAAATATTCTGGAACTGAGAGCGATATTCAATGCTCTCAAGGCTTGGCCTCAGCTAGCAAAGGCCAAGTTCATACGGTTTCAATCAGACAACATGACGACTGTTGCGTACATCAACCATCAGGGGGGAACAATTGTCTGCAATCCACATCCCAGGAGTGGAAAATTGGGAAGCGGATTTTCTGAGTCGTCAGACATTACATCCGGGGGAGTGGGAACTCCATCCGGAAATCTTTGCCCAAATTACTCAACTGTGGGGCATTCCAGACATGGATCTGATGGCCTCTCGTCAGAACTTCAAGGTTCCTTGCTACGGGTCCAGATCCAGGGATCCCAAGGCGACTCTAGTAGATGCACTAGTAGCACCTTGGACCTTCAAACTAGCTTATGTATTCCCGCCGTTTCCTCTCATCCCCAGGCTGGTAGCCAGGATCAATCAGGAGAGGGCGTCGGTGATCTTGATAGCTCCTGCGTGGCCACGCAGGACTTGGTATGCAGATCTGGTGAATATGTCATCGGCTCCACCATGGAAGCTACCTTTGAGACGAGACCTTCTTGTTCAAGGTCCGTTCGAACATCCGAATCTGGTCTCACTCCAGCTGACTGCTTGGAGATTGAACGCTTGATCTTATCAAAACGAGGGTTCTCAGATTCTGTTATTGATACTCTTGTTCAGGCCAGAAAGCCTGTAACTAGAAAAATTTACCACAAAATATGGAAAAAATATATCTGTTGGTGTGAATCTAAAGGATTCCCTTGGGACAAGGTAAAGATTCCTAAGATTCTATCCTTTCTTCAAGAAGGATTGGAGAAAGGATTATCTGCAAGTTCCTTGAAGGGACAGATTTCTGCCTTGTCTGTGTTACTTCACAAAAAGCTGGCAGCTGTGCCAGATGTTCAAGCCTTTGTTCAGGCTCTGGTTAGAATCAAGCCTGTTTACAAACCTTTGACTCCTCCTTGGAGTCTCAACTTAGTTCTTTCAGTTCTTCAGGGGGTTCCGTTTGAACCCTTACATTCCGTTGATATTAAGTTATTATCTTGGAAAGTTTTGTTTTTGGTTGCAATTTCTTCTGCTAGAAGAGTTTCAGAATTATCTGCTCTGCAGTGTTCTCCTCCTTATCTGGTGTTCCATGCAGATAAGGTGGTTTTACGTACTAAACCTGGTTTTCTTCCGAAAGTTGTTTCTAACAAAAACATTAACCAGGAGATAGTCGTGCCTTCTTTGTGTCCGAATCCAGTTTCAAAGAAGGAACGTTTGTTGCACAATTTGGATGTTGTTCGCGCTCTAAAATTCTATTTAGATGCTACAAAGGATTTTAGACAAACATCTTCCTTGTTTGTTGTTTATTCTGGTAAAAGGAGAGGTCAAAAAGCAACTTCTACCTCTCTCTCTTTTTGGATTAAAAGCATCATCAGATTGGCTTATGAGACTGCCGGACGGCAGCCTCCTGAAAGAATCACAGCTCATTCCACTAGGGCTGTGGCTTCCACATGGGCCTTCAAGAACGAGGCTTCTGTTGATCAGATATGTAGGGCAGCGACTTGGTCTTCACTGCACACTTTTACCAAATTTTACAAGTTTGATACTTTTGCTTCTTCTGAGGCTATTTTTGGGAGAAAGGTTTTGCAAGCCGTGGTGCCTTCCATTTAGGTGACCTGATTTGCTCCCTCCCTTCATCCGTGTCCTAAAGCTTTGGTATTGGTTCCCACAAGTAAGGATGACGCCGTGGACCGGACACACCTATGTTGGAGAAAACAGAATTTATGTTTACCTGATAAATTACTTTCTCCACCGGTGTGTCCGGCCCACGGCCCGCCCTGGTTTTTTAATCAGGTCTGATAATTTATTTTCTTTAACTACAGTCACCACGGTATCATATGGTTTCTCCTATGCAAATATTCCTCCTTTACGTCGGTCGAATGACTGGGGTAGGCGGAGCCTAGGAGGGATCATGTGACCAGCTTTGCTGGGCTCTTTGCCATTTCCTGTTGGGGAAGAGAATATCCCACAAGTAAGGATGACGCCGTGGACCGGACACACCGTTGGAGAAAGTAATTTATCAGGTAAACATAAATTCTGTTTTTGAAACAGCTATAGATTTTATAATATGTTACATGTATATTACAAAATACTTCTGATTAATACCAAAATGCACCTATGTGGCTTCCAATAACAAACTCAATGTGCCTACACTTATCAAGTAGCATTAACTCCATGCTCCCCTGTATCACTAGTAAAGAGACTTTGCAGGAAGTTTTTAGGTGGACTTTTCCTAGTTAGAAAGAATCAAGCTGCACCAGGCTAAACTTAAAGTATGACTAGTGTGACCAGAGGGGATAAGTGGGAGGTACCAATGGGTGCCTGGGGGGCTGCAAACCAGGGTGCCAGGGAAACAGAAGTCAAAATTTAACATTTATGATTTAGATTGAATTTACCTCTTTCTCTAGATATAGGGTTGTGCATATGTCTTGAGGACTATGTTACAGCAGTATATGTAGCAACGTTATGCAAGCAACCTGTGGAGGTAGCTTTAGAGTCCAGTAGCTTTAGCTGGTGGTCATGACAGCTGTATAGCTTAAAGCACTGTTCAATAAAGAAGACAAACTGAGAGTGGATCTCTTTGAAAAGGAGACATCCAAACAGTGTGTGACTAGCAATATGTGAAAGTGTTTCCTGCTGTCACTCAGCACTCGCTGCAGCCTCTCTCTACAGGTTGCTTGTATAACTTTGCTACACACACTCTGTAGCACAGGTACGCTGAGCCTACTTTATCCTCTAAGAAGGGACCAGGTCTTAACTAAATGAGACCAGGATGGACATGTGAATTTGATAATAGAAGTATTAACTCCTGCTCTGATAAAACAAACCATATACAAATCAGAAAAACTGACACATAACAAAACCCAGGTACTGGATGCACTATCACTATTTTGTTAAAGCATTTTATTTATAAATGATTGCCTGCTTTTCAATGTGTTTAACCCCGCCATAGTTAAGCCTTTAGTAGGGCATGGTTGGTGATTTGTGTTGCTCCGGATTGGCTTATCAGCCATGTCTTTCTCTTGTTAAGTGTGTTCAGTCCACAGGTCATCCATTACTTATGGGATATATTCTCCTCCCCAACAGGAAGTTGCAAGAGGATCACCCAAGCAGAGCTGCTATATAGCTCCTCCCCTCACATGTCATATCCAGTCATTCTCTTGCAAGTCTCAACAAAGAAGGAGGTCACGAGAGGAGATAGGAGTTTTTTACCTAATTATTCTTCAATCAAAAGTTTATTATTTTAAAATGGCACCGGAGTGTGCTGTTTTTTTCTCTCAGGCAGTATTTAGAAGAAGAATCTGCCTGCGTTTTCTATGATCTTAGCAGACGTAACTAAGATCCACTGGCTGTTCTCGCACATTCTGAGGAGTGGGGTAACTTCAGAAAAGGGAATAGCATGCGGGGTCCCCCGCAAATGAGGTATGTGCAGTAATATTTTCTAGGAATGGAATTGACTAAGAAAACACTGCTGTTACCCATATGATGTAAGTACAGCCTTTAATGCAGTAGTAGCGACTGGTATCAGGCTGATAAATGTATGCGCAGTTGAGTTATTTTCTAGGGACTAGAATTTGACTGAGAAAATACTGTTAATACTGAAATAAATGTATGAGCCTTAACTGCAGTAGAAGCGACTGGTAGCAGGCTTAGTGATAACTTTGCATAACACTGGAAAGTTGTTTTTTAAAAACGTTTACTGACATGTTATTCGTTTTGTGAGGTACTTTGGTGATAAATCTTTTTGGGCATGATTTTTTTCCATATGGCTAACGTATATTTCTGCATAGAAACCGTTGTAACAGGTCTCCCACTGTTGTAATATGAGTGGGAGGGGCCTTTTTTAGCGCCTTGTTGCGCAGTTAAAATTCTTGCACAGTCTTCCTGCTTCTTCCTCCTTGATCCAGGACGTCTCCAGAGAGCTCAGGGGTCTTCAAAATTCATTTTTGAGGGAGGTAATCAGTGACAGCAGACCTGTGACAGTGTGTTTGACTGTGATAAAAGAGTTAAATCTTAAATTGATTATCCGTTTTTGGGTATTGAGGGGTTAATCATCCGTTTGCTAGTGGGTGCAATCCTCTGCTAAATTCATTTACTGTTAAAATTGTTGGCTATAACTGAATTAGTTCATTGTTATTTCAACTGTGACAGTTTTTTGTGTTTTTAAAAGCGCTGCAGCGTTTTTTCTATTGCTTGTAAATTTATTGAAAGATTTTTTCCAAGCTTGCTAGCCTTCATTGCTAGTCTGTTTAAACATGTCTGATACAGATGAATCTACTTGTTCATTATGTTTAAAATCCAATGTGGAGCCCAATAGAAATATGTGTACCAATTGTATTGATGCTACTTTAAATAAAAGTCAGTCTTTTCCGGTAAAGAAATTATCACCAGACAACGAGAGGGAAGTTATGCCGCCTAACTCTCCTCACGTGTCAGTACCTTCGCCTCCCGCTCAGGAGGTGCGTGAGATTGTGGCGCCAAGTACATCAAGGCCCTTACAAATCACTTTGCATGATATGGCTAATGTTATGAAAGAAGTATTATCTAATTTGCCTGAGTTAAGAGGCAAGCGCGATAGCTCTGGGTTTAGGACAGAGCGCGCCGATGACACGAGAGCCATGTCCGATACTGCGTCACAATTTGCAGAACATGAGGATGGAGAGCTTCATTCTGTGGGTGACGGATCTGATCCGGGGAGACCGGATTCAGAAATTTCAAATTTTAAATTTAAGCTTGAGAACCTCCGTGTATTGCTAGGGGAGGTGTTAGCGGCTCTGAACGATTGCGACACGGTTGCAATCCCAGAGAAATTATGTAGACTGGATAAATACTATGCGGTACCGGTGTGTACTGACGTTTTTCCTATACCTAAAAGGCTTACAGAGATTATTAGCAAGGAGTGGGATAAACCCGGTGTGCCCTTTTCCCCTCCTCCGATATTTAGAAAAATGTTCCCAATAGACGCTACAACACGAGACTTATGGCAGACGGTCCCTAAGGTGGAGGGAGCAGTTTCTACTTTAGCCAAGCGTACCACTATCCCGGTGGAGGATAGTTGTGCTTTCTCAGATCCAATGGATAAAAAATTAGAAGGTTACCTTAAGAAAATGTTTGTTCAACAAGGTTTTATATTACAGCCCCTTGCATGCATTGCGCCCGTCACTGCTGCAGCGGCATTCTGGTTTGAGTCTCTGGAAGAGGCTATTCGCACAGCACCATTGGATGAGATTCTGGACAAGCTTAAAGCCCTTAAGCTAGCTAATGCATTTGTTTCGGATGCCGTTGTGCATTTAACCAAACTAACGGCTAAGAACTCCGGATTCGCCATCCAGGCGCGCAGAGCGCTATGGCTTAAATCCTGGTCAGCAGATGTAACTTCTAAATCTAAATTGCTTAATATTCCTTTCAAAGGGCAAACCTTATTCGGGCCCGGCTTGAAAGAAATTATTGCTGACATTACTGGAGGTAAGGGTCACACCCTTCCTCAGGACAGGGCCAAATCAAAGGCCAAACAGTCTAATTTTCATGCCTTTCGTAATTTCAAGGCAGGAGCAGCATCAACTTCCTCCGCTCCAAAACAGGAAGGGACTGCTACTCGTTACAGACAGGGTTGGAAAGGCAACCAGTCCTGGAACAAGGTCAAGCAGGCCAGAAAACCTACTTCTGCCCCTAAGACAGCATGAAGAAAGGGCCCCCTATACGGAAACGGATCTAGTGGGGGGCAGACTTTCTCTCTTCGCCCAGGCCTGGGCAAGAGATGTCCAGGATCCCTGGGCGTTGGAGATCATATCTCAGGGATACCTTCTGGACTTCAAAACTTCTCCTCCACAAGGGAGATTTCATCTGTCAAGGTTATTAACAAACCTAATAAAGAAAGAGGCATTTCTACGATGTGTACAAGACCTCTTAGTAATGGGAGTGATCCACCCGGTTCCGCGGACGGAACAAGGGCAAGGTTTTTACTCAAATCTGTTTGTGGTTCCCAAAAAAGAGGGAACCTTCAGGCCAATCTTGGACCTGAAGATCTTAAACAAATTCCTAAGGGTTCCATCGTTCAAAATGGAAACTATTCGAACCATCCTACCCATGATCCAAGAGGGTCAGTATATGACCACAGTGGACTTAAAGGATGCCTACCTTCACATACCGATTCACAAGGATCATTATCGTTACCTAAGGTTTGCCTTTCTAGACAGGCATTACCAGTTTGTAGCTCTTCCCTTCGGGTTGGCTACGGCCCCGAGAATTTTTACAAAGGTTCTGGGCTCGCTTCTGGCGGTACTAAGACCGCGAGGCATAGCGGTGGCTCCGTACCTAGACGACATCCTGATACAAGCGTCAAGTTTTCAAAATGCAAAGTCTCATACAGAGATAGTTCTAGCATTTCTGAGGTTGCATGGGTGGAAAGTGAACATGGAAAAGAGTTCTCTGTTCCCACTCACAAGGGTTCCCTTTCTAGGGACTCTTATAGATTCTGTAGAGATGAAGATTTACCTGACGGAGTCCAGGTTATCAAAAATCCTAAATGCTTGCCGTGTCCTTCATTCCATTCCAAGCCCATCAGTAGCTCAGTGCATGGAAGTAATCGGCTTAATGGTCGCGGCAATGGACATAGTGCCATTTGCGCGCCTACATCTCAGACCGCTGCAACTATGCATGCTAAGTCAGTGGAATGGGGATTACTCAGATTTGTCCCCTTTACTAAATCTGGACCAGGAGGCCAGAGATTCTCTTCTCTGGTGGTTGTCGCGGGTTCATCTGTCCAAAGGAATGACTTTTCGCAGACCAGATTGGACGATTGTAACAACAGATGCCAGCCTACTAGGCTGGGGTGCAGTCTGGAACTCCCTGAAGGCTCAGAGATCGTGGACTCAGGAGGAGAAACTCCTCCCAATAAACATTCTGGAATTAAGAGCAATATTCAATGCTCTTCTAGCTTGGCCTCAGTTAGCAACACTGAGGTTCACCAGATTTCAGTCAGACAACATCACGACTGTGGCTTACATCAATCATCAAGGGGGAACCAGGAGTTCCCTAGCGATGTTGGAAGTCTCGAAGATAATTCGCTGGGCAGAGTCGCACTCTTGTCACCTGTCAGCGATCTACATCCCAGGCGTGGAGAACTGGGAGGCGGATTTTCTAAGTCGCCAGACCTTTCATCCGGGGGAGTGGGAACTTCACCCGGAGGTGTTTGCTCAACTGATTCTTCGTTGGGGCGAACCGGAGCTGGATCTCATGGCATCTCGCCAGAACGCCAAGCTTCCTTGTTACGGATCCAGGTCCAGGGACCCGGGAGCGGTGCTGGTAGATGCACTAGCAGCCCCTTGGGTTTTCAACATGGCTTATGTGTTTCCACGATTTCCGTTGCTACCTCGACTGATTGCCAGGATCAAACAGGAGAGAGCATCGGTGATTCTGATAGCGCCTGCGTGGCCACGCAGGACCTGGTATGCAGACCTAGTGGACATGTCGTCCTGTCCAGCATGGTCTCTGCCTCTGAGGCAGGACCTTCTAATTCAGGGTCCTTTCAACCATCCAAGCCTAATTTCTCTGAGGCTGACTGCATGGAGATTGAACGCTTGATTCTATCAAAGCGTGGTTTTTCGGAGTCGGTTATTGATACGTTAATACAGGCTCGGAAACCTGTTACCAGAAAAATTTACCATAAGATATGGCGTAAATATTTATATTGGTGTGAATCCAAGAGTTACTCATGGAGTAAGGTTAGGATTCCTAGGATATTGGCTTTTCTACAAGAAGGTTTAGAAAAGGGTTTATCCGCTAGTTCGTTAAAGGGACAGATTTCTGCTCTGTCTATTCTTTTACACAAACGTCTGGCAGAGAATCCAGACGTCCAGGCTTTTTGTCAGGCTTTGGCTAGGATTAAGCCTGTGTTTAAAACTGTTGCTCCTCCGTGGAGCTTAAACTTGGTTCTTAAAGTTCTTCAGGGTGTTCCGTTTGAACCCCTTCATTCCATTGATATTAAGCTTTTATCTTGGAAAGTTCTGTTTTTGATGGCTATTTCCTCGGCTCGAAGAGTCTCTGAGTTATCTGCCTTACATTGCGATTCTCCTTATCTGAATTTTCATTCAGACAAGGTAGTTCTGCGTACTAAACCTGGGTTTTTACCTAAGGTTGTTTCTAACAGGAATATCAATCAAGAGATTGTTGTGCCTTCATTATGTCCTAATCCTTCTTCAGGAACGTCTTTTGCATAATCTGGACGTAGTCCGTGCCCTGAAGTTCTACTTACAGGCAACTAAAGATTTTCGGCAAACTTCTTCTCTGTTTGTCGTTTATTCTGGTCAGAGGAGAGGTCAAAAGGCTTCGGCCACCTCTCTCTCTTTTTGGCTTCGTAGCATGATACGTTTAGCCTATGAGACTGCTGGACAGCAGCCTCCTGAAAGAATTACAGCTCATTCCACTAGAGCTGTGGCTTCCACCTGGGCCTTTAAGAATGAGGCCTCTGTTGAACAGATTTGCAAGGCTGCAACTTGGTCTTCACTTCATACCTTTTCAAAATTTTACAAATTTGACACTTTTGCTTCATCGGAGGCTGGTTTTGGGAGAAAGGTTCTACAGGCAGTGGTTCCTTCTGTTTAATGTTCCTGCCTTGTCCCTCCCATCATCCGTGTACTTTAGCTTTGGTATTGGTATCCCATAAGTAATGGATGACCCGTGGACTGAACAAACTTAACAAGAGAAAACATAATTTATGCTTACCTAATAAATTTATTTCTCTTGTAGTGTGTTCAGTCCACGGCCCGCTCTGTCTTTTTTGAGGCAGTTCTAAATTTTAATTAAAACTCCAGTCACCACTGCACCCTATAGTTTTTCCTTTCTCGTCTTGTTTCGGTCGAATGACTGGATATGACATGTGAGGGGAGGAGCTATATAGCAGCTCTGCTTGAGTGATCCTCTTGCAACTTCCTGTTGGGGAGGAGAATATATCCCATAAGTAATGGATGACCCGTGGACTGACTACACTACAAGAGAAATAAATTTATCAGGTAAGCATAAATTATGTTTTTTCAGGGGCAGCAATTCATTGTATCTGGGGGCAAAAAAATCTGCATTTGTGTAAAAATAAAGTGATGTAATAGACAAGTGGCTTTTATTTGTACGCAGCGTGGAATAAAAAAACAAAAAACAAAACAAGACAAATGTACTTAGTTGAATGTTTATTTTACCCATTTAACTGCATTTGTGGTTGTGTGTTTCCCCATTGTTTCACATAGCATCACATAAACAAGCAACAACATGTTTGTAGGCTCACAGTCTTCTTGTAGAAAAATAAATTGCCTTGTTTTCAAAGAGCAAAGTCGTATCCTGGTTGTATTTGGGGATGCCAGCTGTCAGCTACAAAAATACTGGGCAATTTGTAGGGTGTTGTGCATGATGATCTGTAGGGTCAAACAATGTCCCCCAAAAAGCTCTACCTTAGCCCCACCCCCACCAGGTATATTTTTCACAAGTAAACAGTCATGTTACCCCTTGGCTGCCAGTAACATACAGATCAATTTACTTTGTGTTGGTAACAGACAAACATAAGGGATTCGACCACCTTGATTGACCCTCATTTCTTTCTGCTCCATATGTGTAATGTATTAAGGCATAGGAGGAATTTTACATTAGCTAACACTCAGGGACTTTAAAAAACTGGACATTTAAGTGTTCAGTATTTTGTGAATATTTTACTGGACAGCCTGCGGAAATACTGGACACCTGGCAACCCTAGTTGTATTTTAAAGTTCAATTTTAGCTATCAGAATCACACGTTTTTTAGTTTAACACTTAGGAAATCACAATGGCAGTATCACTTTGATCAGCAATAAATAGTATACTGATATTGGAACTAATACTAACAACAATAGCCATGGAATGCAAAAACAGTATCCATTTGTCTTTGTGAGCAATCCAGGTAAAGATGCACTCTTTATACACGCCTTAATAATGTCTGAGTTAAGCATATTTTTTGCTTCAGTGTTAAGCCATGCAGTACTATTTTATTTATCTCTTCCTCATGTATAATCTAAAATTATGGTTTACGTAGGAAACATCAGCCCAAGACATTCCATTTAAATAATCTTAATTTAATAAATGAAATCTGTCTGAAGACATGGAAAAGTTATTAGACCGTGTTAAATTGCAGTGCATCCAAACGCTGGGCTGAGTAATTCTGAAAGTACAAAATGCATTAATATTTAAAAGTAAAATAATATGAGCTCTTAAAACATGTGAAACCACAAGGAGTGTGATTAAATATGCCATTGTTTAGTTGGTGGAATTACTCCATTCTGTATCCAGAGATAGTGAACCTGGATGTTGTCAGAACAAATCTTATTTTCTTAAATGAAGTGATCAGACTAGAAACAATTTGTTTTCAAAATCAAACCTCATTATGTGACTTTGATTACAGTTATAAAATGTTATGTTAATTCCAGCTCCTAAAGGAATAGTCAAGTCCAAAATAAACTTTCATGATTCAAATAGGACATGTAATTTTAAACAACTTTCCAATTTACTTTTAGCACCAATTTTGCTTTGTTCTCTTGGTATTCTTATTTGAAAGCTAAACATAGGTAGGCTCATATGCTAATTTCTTAGACCCTGAAGGCCGCTTCTAATCTGAATGCATTTTGACACTTTTTTCACCACTAGAGGGCATTAGTTCATGTGTGTCATATAGATAGCTTTGTGCTCACCTTACCTAGGAAGTTACCTAGGAGTCAGCACTGATTGGCTAAAATGCAAGTCTGTCAAAAGAGCTGAAATAAGGGGGCAGTTTGCGGAGGCATTGATAGGTATTCACAGAGGTAAAAAATATATTAATATAACTGTGTTTGTTATGCAAAACTGGGGAACTGGTAATAAAGGGATTATCTAGCTTTTTAAACAAAAAAATTCTGGTGTTGACTGTCCCTTTAAAGAGACATAAAAGTGCAAAAAAGAGAATCCTCAAATGTGTTTAAAGGGATATGAAAGCCACCTTTTTTCTTTCATTATTCATATATTGCATACACTTTTAAATAACTTTCTAATTTACTTCTATTATCTAATTTTCTTTGTTCTTTTGGTATATTCTGTTGAAAAGCCAAGACATAAGCTCAGGAGCGTGCACGTGTCTGGAGCACTATATGGAAACAGTTTTGCAAGAATGTTATCTATATGCAAGAGCACTAGATAGCAGCACTATTTTCTACCATGTAGTGCTCCATACACCTATGTAGGTGTCTCTTCAACAAAGAACTTGTTTACATTTTACAAGCCATTAAAAAAAAAGAATATATACACAAGCCAACAAGTAATCCTTGGCTGCCACCACTCAGGGCCAATGTGATACTAGTAACACAGATGCCCCCCCATTTTTCTAGAATTGTCGATAATTCCATCATTACCCCAACCCCACAAGCCCGATGTCTTGGGGTCACACTTGACTCAGAACTTTCTTTCACTCCTCACATTAAGTCTTTGGCCAATTCCTGCCACTTTCACCTTAAAAACATCTCCAGAGGTGTGGAGCCTGGCAGTTCTCTGAGATGGTAGTGTGAGATCCGAGCTCTGGGCAGCATTACTCAAAAAACAAGGCAAATGGGCTAAAAAACTATTCAAATCTTAGATATATTGTGAGAGGATATTGTAGGGAGTTCACTCAACTCGGATGACGGTTTATCAGATTGCCGTAGTAAAAATGAAGATCTAAAAGGTGCCACGTGGAGTGCGACTGTGAGGCCTGAACCTGCGGAAGAGACCGCATCCCGGAGGAGAGAATTACCCCTGAGAGTCTTATGATATACTTCGATCGGACACTTCGATCGACTATAACTATCGCATAAGAGAACTCATCCCTTCAAACGTCATCCGGCAGCCATCATAGAAATGGTAGGCTGCGATATGCAGCAACATGTGGGCAGAAACTTCACACATGACGGTGAAAATATATACCTCCAATACTGTACCCAATAACACCAGATAGATAATCTTCTACCAGTACCCTGATTACACCAGACAAATAAGGAAACAAAATGCTCACAACTTTGTTATATTACTGAAATCCTCCTCTTTCCTGTTTACACCTAATGCATGGAACATATAAATATACAATGAAAATGAAAGGTGATTCATTAAGAAACATTCCTACATTTCTGCTCTACAGCAATCTGATAGTTGGAAAATCAGCTTCATAAGGGACATTTTTTCCCCTCTCTACATATAACCCAGCTATATATATATATATATATATATATATATATATATATATATATATATATATATATGTCTACTATTGATATAACCCTTTGACAGGCTGCTGATGTTTTGAAATTCTAGGAGGGCGCAACGACTATATACTCATATATAGGATTACACTAGATTCCAAGCAAAGGGTGCTGTACCTACTAGTTACTAACCTAACTACTTATCCTCATTTTTTTCTGTATATAAAATAATTTATCTTCACAAGAGACTGGTATACCTATAGTTGACTCCATAACAGGACACTTCCAGCTACAGGAATACAAACCCATCAGTGACTGTACAGCATAAACTATTTTAAGGGAGTACAATCTCACTATTTACCCTATCTGGCCTGAACCAGTGTTGCCACTGAAAAACTGAGACAAAAACCATGTCTACTAGAAAACCTGCAAAGGGAGATAAGGCCACTAAACCATCTGCCATGTCGACTTTCTTCAAGTCTACAGCAACTGGTAAATCAACCACTCTACTACCCTTAGATCAAGAGGGTGACAAAGAATTAAACCCAGAGGCACTCCAGTCAGATGACGAACAGACCCCTGTAATGAAAGTGGACCTATGCTCTCTAGTCTCTAAACAAGACATATCAACAAACTTTGAAAATTTATGGCACTAGGTAGACTCTAGGCATGCCGCTGTGACTAAGCCCTTCTGAAATCATATCAGACATTGCCGATCTAGGAAGCAGAATAGAGGCCTTGGAAGACCATGAAGAAACTATCATGGAGGAAGTAAATACAATGGCCCCAATTTATCAAAGTCTGGCGGACCTCATCCGACAGTGTGGATCAGGTCCGCCAGACCTCGCTGAATACGGCGAGCAATACGCTCGCCGTATTCAGCATTGCACCAGCAGCTCACAAGAGCTGCTGGTGCAACGCCACCCCCTGCAGACTCGCGGCCAATGGGCCGCCAGCAGGGGGGTGTCAATCAACCCGATCGTACTTGAACGGGTTGATTTCCGGCGATGTCTGTCCGCCTGCTCAGAGCAGGCGGACAGGTTATGGAGCAGCGGTCTTTGTGACCGCTGCTTCATAACTGCTGTTTCTGGCGAGCCTGTAGGCTCGCCAGAAACACGGGGCATCAAGCTCCATTCGGAGCTTGATAGATAGGCCCCTACCTCTCAAACAATTGCAGACCAACAGCAACTCCTCTCAGATGTTCAAGATAAACTTAAGGATTTAGAAAATAGAAGTAGGAGAAATAACGTTAGGCTCAAAGGTGTACCAGAATCCATTTTAAAAACATCTCCGAAATTTGACATTTTCTCACACAAGGCACAACTAAGATTTTAATCCACTCTCTCATTGCCACCTTGACTCCTGCAACTCCCTAGCTTCCGTCTAGCTCCTTTATAATCCATAATGAAATCATCTGCCAGGCTTTTTTTTTCTTACACATTGCTCTTCATCTGCTGCACTTCTCTGCCATTCTCTTCACTGGCTACCACTAGCCTCCAGAATAAACACAAAATTCTGACTCTTACATACTGTATAAGGCCCTCAATTGCACAGCTCCCCCCTATATCTCAGACCTTGTCTCCAGATACTCTCTCTTCCATCCCCTTTGCTATGCTCACAACCTCCTCCTCTACTCGTCACTTGTTACCTCATCACATTCCCGTCTGCAGGACTTCTCCAGACTGGCACCTATTTTGTGGAACTCTCTGCCTCGCTCCACAAAACTCTCCCCTAGTTTTGAAAGTTTCAAGACCTCCTTAAAGACCCTACTGTTCAGGGATGTATTCAACATATGCTAACCTTTTGTAACCTCAGTTCCTTAGCATGTAAGGCCAGCTTTTTATTGATCACCTTCATGAGAGCTAACTAAACAGTGCAACTCTTGGCAGGGCCCTCTACCCACTTGACCCCTATAAATGTTACCTTGAATTTCTTTCCTTTGATTATAGCTCTTCAGAATCTGTTGGTGCTTTATAAATAACTGATAATAATAAGCACAAGGATTAGGAGGGAAGGTGAGATAGTGCTGGCCCGGCCACGCAAAAGGCAGCAAGGGAGATATGAAAAGTGGCTGTGCTTGAGTGTTTGAGTACTTGATTGAACTGCAAAGGGACTGAAGTGAGATGAGGAGGTGAAATAGAGCAATGTGCAAAGCCTTGACCTCACTCACAACTAGCCACACTCAGAGTCAATAACAGCAGGTCAAAAGGTAGTACAAATCAGACTAGAGGAGAAGTACATGGCTGGGGCAGTCTGCTGCCCACTAGTTCCTGGCACAAGCAAATTTCACTTTGTCCTGCCATTTAAATAGCGGTAGAATCACAGCCAACCTACTACTAATCCTTATTTATAATTCCTGCTTTCAGCTAATGAAGAACTCTAATGCATAGCTGAAAGCAGCTCTAAGTTCAAAATGGATGGTGTGGAGCAGCAGGTAAATTTAAATTCTGATTTACTTTCAAAACCAGCATTTAGAATTAAAAACTATGTGATCATATAATTATCATAGATCACTGGTTTTAAAACCTGCCCTCAGGCCTCCTCAACAGGTCAGATTTTCAGGATTACCTTGGGTGAGAGCAGGTAAAATAACCATGTTTACTAATCAACTTAATATTTCACCTGTGCTCTAGTTCAGATAGCCTCAAAATCTGGCCTGTTAGGGAGGACATATTTAAAAAGCATGGCCCTAGACTCCTACAATATACATAACCCTACTTGTATTATTCTTGGTTGTTACTCCAATCATTAACAACCACAACACACCATCGTCATGACCCACCCACTGTGGCACCCTAAGATACCCAGCTCCAAAAACTCCTTCAGCTGAGGGCCCTCTGCACACAATGACCCTCTTAATGTGAGAAACCCAACACTCTCCATTGCCCCCTGTTCCAGTGTTTTCCCAGGGTAACTTCCCAGCTTGACTGAAGTCTATTATACCCTTATTCTACGCAAAAAGGGAAATCTTTGTTCTTGATGGATACCCATGACTCTAATTTTTGGCTGCTTTTGGCCACCTGATTTTGAAAAAATGAAAGTTTAAAATGGTCACAAATTGTAATTCTGTAAAAAAAAAGGAACTTTTAAGCTCTACTATTTTTCATTGGTTGTCTGTTTTCATAAAACAAAAAAGTCTGTAGTAATAATGGAAACTTTTAAACTAAACTTCATGTTTTTTTGCAGAGCAAGTCTTTTTACTGTCATGAGTATAATAATGTTCAATCATAATAGGATTTTTAGAATATTACAAACCACAATGAGCATTTTCTTTATTTCTCTGAGTATGAGTATTATGTTACTGGAGAATCAATGTCGATAGAGTATATATTCATAAATATTTGTCAAATTGGAATAATATGTAGACTCTTTTAAAGCCACAGGCGTGTGTAAACAGTGTATGTCTAAAAAATCAATAGTTTATAGATAATGAATTTAAAGGGATCTAATATTTTGAATCTGTTTCTTTGGCAGGAAAACATAGTACAAACTTTGTAAGCCGATATGACCCAAGATTTAACAGCTGGATACAGCTCCCACCTATGCAAGAAAGGTAGTAGAGTTCTATTTGATGATTACCTACCTATCTATCTATCTATCTTCATTATCATTATTATCATGTTATTATAATATGGATGCAGGATAAGGGATTTGCAATATAGTATAATATAAATAAGACATCACAATGATCTGTTATAGAGAACTGGCAGTGCCATATGACATGCTTGAATGTGCCACACTCATCAGTGTAATGGCTCTGTTCTTTAACTATCCATCTACATACCTCAGTGTCACAGCTTTAAATACTCATATGGCTAGCTCAGCCTTTTGCCCTTCCAGTGTCAACACATTGTGGACAATTAAAAGGGGCATACAATCTGTTTTTTTGTCTTTCATGAATCAGATATAGCATACAATTTTAATCAATTTTCCAATTTACTTCTTTTATGAAATTTGCTTTGTTCTCTTGGGATCCTTCATTGAAAGAGCAGCAATGAATTGCTGGGAGCTAACTGAACACATTGGTTGAGCCTATGACAAGAGGCATATATGTGCAGTCACCAATCACCAGCTAGCTCCTAGTAGTACATTGTTGAGAGAACAAAGCAAATTAGATAACATCAACAAATAAAGAATATGAATAATATATATAACTGTATATATTTTTATATATATATATATATATATATATATATATATATATGTTTTTAATTACATTTTTATTTCAGTGTGGTGCTATAAATAATCTATTACCAAGAGCTATTGTTTTGAGGTTTGAAGAGGCTTTTGTGATGAAAAATATTTTTAGCACTAAAATAATACAAGAAGATATGAGCATCTCATATTTATTGTGATCTACATCGTTTTTTATATCCATAAAATATTTGGCAATAATGGATATTTGCATTTTAAGTTAGAATGTCAAAACGCCATGAAAGATATCTCTTTTCTTTTTGGCTAATAAATATGTCCCAAAATTTTAAATACCAATTTAAATACCACATTACTTGTTATTGAAACTACTGATAAGCTTTAATCTTGCATAAAATCAGATCTGAGTTAGAGATGAGAAGAGTTCAATATAGTTCCTATGTCTCTTATTCTTTCTAATAAAAAGAATAAAGAAGCTTTGTTACATTATTGCAGGCAGACGATAAAGCCAACAATACTTTTCATTTCCTTAAACGTAGGGAAAATGGTGCTAGTGTTCATCGGCAAATTCTCACATTAAAGTTAAATTATTTGTAGCTTAAATGTTTTTTTTGATGATGTGGTCATTTTAGTAAATTGGAAACAACGACCCTTGAAGGACCATAAGGATAGTGAATGTCAAGATAATGTATTGTTATTATTAAAATACCTGCTCCATCTTTCATTGTCATATGGACCGGTTAAGTTACCTATTATCCCAAACCTATTGGACAGGGGTTAAGTCTGTAGTAAGTTATTGACTATCAAGTGACACTACATAAATATAATACGTGATATTAATAAGATTACTTTACTATATTATCTATGCAACTGATTTATTCATATAAGAAGATGATGTAATCCGTGTTTTGGATATACTTTGTCCAGAGCATCATATTATTATTAATATTATCATTTATGTGGGAAGTGCTGCCAAAATAAGTAGTATTCTAATGTAATTCAACAATTCTGAAATGTGTTAAATTGTATTACATCCTACCTAGCTATTTAGTATGCTCTTCAGCAAAAGAATTGCATGAAGCAAATTTGACAATACAAGTAAACTGGAAACTTCTCTAGCTGAATCATGATAGAAAAATGTTGGGTTTCATGTCCCTTTAAATAGAAAGTATAACTCTGATTACTGGGCAGAACAAAGCCAGTGATTCTCAGCTATGTGAGTATGTCACTACTGATTGACTCACTAGCTGTGCCTTGCTCAGGAGTGGTAGTGTATTTGACATACAGAAGCCACAATGATTCATGCAGTAATTCATGCATCCCTTTAGTTAGTAGTGTGCATATTTTATGTTTAAAGGGACTGTCTAGTCTAAATTAAAGATTCAGATAGGGCATGCAATTTTAAACAACTTTCCAATTTACTTATATAATCAAATTTGCTTTGTTCCCTTAGTATTCTTTGTTGAAAGCTAAACCTAGGTATGCTCATATGCTAATTTCTGCGCCCTTGAAGGCCGCCTCTTATCTCAGTGCAATTTATCACAGTTAGACACTGCTAGTTCATGTGTGCCATATGGATACCATTGTGCTTACTCCTGTAGAGTTATTTATGAGTCAGCACTAATTTGCTAAAATGCAAGTCGGTCAAAATAACTGAGATAAGGTCAGTCTGCAGAGGCTTAGATAGAAGGTAATCACAGAGGTAAAAAGTATATTAATATAACTGTGTTGATTATGCAAAACTGGGGAATGGGTAATACAGTGATTATCTTTTTAAGCAATGCAAATTCTGGCATAGACAGTATCTTTAAACACATTTAAGTTTTGAAATATGTTATAAGGAAATAAAATTAATTAATGGTTTTGATTTGTTTCTGTAACATTTGAATTAAAGGGATAGTCTAGTCAAAAATAAACTTTCATGATTATTTAATTTACTCCTGTTATCAAGTTTTCTTCGTTCTCTTGGTATCTTTATTTAAAAAAGCTGGAAAGTAAGTCTAGGAGCCGGCCCATTTTATGTTTAGCACCTGGGTAGCACTTGCTGATTGGATGGCTGCATTTAGATACCAATCAGCAAGTGCTACCCAGGTGCTAAACCAAAAATGGTCCGGATTCTAAGCTTACATTCCAGCTTTTTAAAGTAAAGATACCAAGAGAACAAAGACAAATTGATAATAGGAGTAAATTAGAAAGCTACTTAAAATTGTGTGCTCTATATCTGAATCATGAAAGTTTAATTTTGACTATACTATCCCTTTAAATGTAAATAAATCGGAGATTTAGTAAATGCTATTTTGAGACAATGATTCACTTTTGTACACTTTGACTTGCTTTTGATACAATTTTTTTTCTTTTTTTCTAGGAGAGCAAGTTTCTATGCATGCCGGCTCGATAAACATCTATATGTAGTTGGAGGCAGAAATGAAACAGGCTACTTGTCAAGTGTAGAGTGCTACAACTTAGAAACGAATGAATGGCGCTATGTTTCCTCTTTACCGCAGCCCTTGGCAGCACATGCAGGAGCAGTGCACAATGGGAAAATATACATATCAGGTATGTCATTAAAGATTTAACTATGTCACATTGATGCACAACTTGAGAAATGAGAGATTTTGGAGAATGTTCATTAGTAGAAATATTAGGATCACTTTATTGTTAAAAAAACAAACAGAACTGTGTTGTACTTTTTTTCTACTAACTAGATATAAATACAGGGCCATTGTTCAGGACTCCCCTTTGTAAAGTTTACTGTAATTGAAAAGTTTATATTTCTTGATGTTTCTTATATAGTTTTGGTACAGATATTTGTAACTGTCAAGCAATTGTTGCATATTAGAGTATAACGATTTAGGGTAGTATTAAAGGAGCATGAAACCCATTTTGTTTGTTTCATTATTCAGATAGAGCATGCAATTTTTAATAACTTTCCAATTTATTTATATGATCTAATTTGTTTTGTGCTCTTTGTATCCTTTGTTGAAAAGTATACCTATACAGTCTTAGAAGCTGATGATTGGGGGCTGCACAGTCATTGGCTTTCAGTTAGCTCCCAGTAGTGCATTGCTGCTCCTTCAACAAAGGATACCAAGAGAATGAAGCAAATTAGATTATAGAAGTCAATTGGACTTTTACATGTCTCTTTAACTCATTAATAGAAAATGCATAACACCATTAGTATTGATTTGTGAAGTGGTAGTTCCCTGACAAGTGCGCCTCTTAACACAAAGTAAAGAGTATCATTAGATTATAATATAATAAACATAATCAAACAATCTGCATAATATATATTTCCCGGATAATTCTACTTTCAAACCATAAAATAACTCTAATTACCTTGCAGTTTACCTTGCAAATATTGCTTTCACTGTTCCCAAACAGATGGTTTCATTTTCCGTTGTATTTCAAGCAGTGTATTTGGTAACATAACCACTGGTAATAGTGTAGGAGTTTTATTACTATAGATTGTTACTGCTCCATTACCTTTTTATCTGTCTATTGTAAAACAATTAGAACCTCAGTTGAGCTTGGTCCAGATCATCTTATATCTGAGTTAGTTGACAAACAAGGAACAGAATATAGAAGTGGCTTCTCTAGTAATCCACCAGCTAGCATTCTGTATCCTTGCAAATCCCATAATTCTATTGTTATCATTATTATTATTATTATTATTATTATTATTAATAACCAAAAAGGCAGATTATAGGGTTTTGCCTCCAGGAGGGCCTCCAAACAATCAGTGTTTCTCCAGTCAAGACCCAACAGGTCAGTTTAAAGGGTTTCCGTAGTTGAGCACAATTGAGTTAACTACTGAACAAGGCAAGAAAGGAAATACTTGCAATGCTACCTGAAAACTTTAGAAGTCTTATATGTATACATGAGAGGAAGTGCTAATGGGGTGTGAGAGGTGCATGTCAGAAGCAGTGCAAAGTTGTTGCATGGGAATATATTTTGAGAGAAGGGGCCTGATGGAATGTGAAAGACCACACTAACATTGCAGGTGCTGCCCTCCTTTGTGAGTTGCAAGATGTCTCCTATAGAAAGTCTTGGAGCTCACTGGAAGGGAAACTTTGTGGGGAGAGCGAAGTGAGTAGGGAGCGCACTTTAAAAATGAAATCCTGCAGTCAATACAAATCAGATTACTCTGCTTGCAGCATATAATTTCATACACTCTCCTCTATTTTCTTACACATTTTATTTATTAGGATAATAATTGTTTTGAGTATTTTTACACAATCTCATAACCTTTTTAGTTTGTGAGAAAAAACAGTGAGACTTACAGGTGAAAATGTTTAAAGAATACGACGGACCTAGCAGAGAATTTCCAGCTAAACGCACAAAACGTTCCTGTTCAGCTCACTAGCAGAGGCAGGGAAACTCATTTTACAATAAGGAAAATAACACACTATGAGCTCAATAACAAGTGGTGCGCTAATGATAACAGATAATCAGATTCACTTAGCCAACAGATAAAATATATCAGCGCACTTAATATAGACCAAGTCCTAAAAATACTAAAAAATGTGTTAATAATCACATCAATATGTGCTAAAATTCATACAAAAAATTGATTAATAAATAACAGTTAATATGGAAATCAAATGGACTGTCCAGAGGAGTCTGTAAGATATTAGTACTTGCGTGTTAATATGCCTCCGTATAAATGATGACAGGCACAAATGAAGGAGACTCAAATGTCCCAAGGTTTTTCAATAACAGCTCCAAAAAATCCCTCTTTATACTCCTTGTTTGCTGCTGTGTGTAGATCACTGGTATTTTGGTCCAGGATCGAAGAAAAAAAACTGAAAAATACAAAGAACACACAATGCAGCACGATTCAAGGTAGTGGGTAAGAACTTAATACACGCATAGCCCTGCTAAATATGCACTTATTACATTAAAAACAAGTAAAGGCATATCACGTGAACATCAGACGTTTCGAACAGCTTACGGCAAAGGATCCCGCTCCACTTATCACTGCCAATTAATCAGGTATACCCGGTGCAGAAGTCCAGTCTTTTGTAATGTCTAACTGTCACACCCTGTTAATCTTGTGGCTATATTGGAAGACGCTAATCCGCTTTGCGGCTTCAAACTGCTGTCAAGTCTGAGTGGTTCGTACAAAAGCAAAGATATGTCACAAAGCTTGAACTACAACCCTACACGTTTCATCTGCAAAGAACGTGCAGACTTCTTCAGGTTTTTTTTGCAGATGAAACGCTCAGGATGTTATAATGAATTGTAGCTCCCCAGTGCCGGCAGCACTCATGCAGGCCCACACCATGACACTCCCACCACCATGCTTGACTGTAGGCAAGACACACTTGTCTTTGTACTCCTCACCTGGTTGCCGCCACACATGCTTGACACCATCTGAACCAAATAAGTTTATCTTGGTCTCATGTGACCACAGGACATGGTTCCATTAATCCATGTCCTTAGTCTGCTTGTCTTCAGCAAACTGTTTGCGGGCTTTCTTGTGCATCATCTTTAGAAGAGACTTCCTTTTGGGACGACAGCCATGCAGACCAATTTGATGCAGTGTGCGGCGTATGGTCTGAGCACTGACAGGCTGACCCCCCCTTCAACCACTGCAGCAATGCTGGCAGCAATCATACGTATATTTCCCAAAGACAACCTCTGGATATGATGCTGAGCATGTGCACAACCTCTGGATATGACGCTGAGCACATGCACTCAACTTCTTTGGTCGACCATGGTGAGGCCTGTTCTGAGTAGAATCTGTCCTGTGAAACCGCTGTACGGTCTTGCCCACCGTGCTGCAGCTCAGTTTCAGGGTCTTGGCAATCTTCTTATAGCCTAAGCCATCTTTATGTAGAGCAACAATTCTTTTTTTCAGATCCTCAGAGAGTTCTTTGCCATGAGGTGCCATGTTGAACTTCCAGTGACCAGTATGAGAGAGTGTGAGAGCGATAACACCAAATTTAACACACCTGCTCTCCATTCACACCTGAGTCACATGACACCGGGGAGGGAAAATGGCTAATTGGGCCCAATTTGGACATTTCCACTTAGGGGTGTACTCACTTTTGTTGCCAACGGTTTAGACCTTAATGGCTGTGTGTTGAGTTATTTTGAGGGGACAGCAAATTTACAGTGTTATACAGGCTGTACACTCACTACTTTACATTGTAGCAAAGTGTAATTTCTTTAGTGTTGTCACATGAAAAGATATAATAAAATATTTACAAAAATGTGAGGGGTGTACTCACTTTTGTGGGATACTGTATATGTGTATATATTCAGATAGATATAAGACAAAACATACTTTTTCATTGACTGAGAATAAGACAATACATACTGTTTCATTGACTGAGAATAAGACAACACATACTTTTTCATTTACTGAGACTAAAAGAACACATACATTTTAATTGACTGAGAATAAGACTGCACATACTTTTTCATTTACTGAGCATAAGACAACACATACTTTTTAATTGACTGAGAATAAGACAACACATACTTTTTCATTGACTGAGCATAAGACAACACATACTTTTTCATTGACTGAGAATAAGACAACACATACTTTTTCATTAACTGAGAATAAGGCAACGCATACATTTTTATTGACTGAGCATTAGACAACACATACTTTTTCATTGACTGAGTATTAGGCAACGCATACATTTTTATTGACTGTGCATTAGAGAACACATACTTTTTCATTGACTGAGAATAAGACAATACATACATTTTCATTTACTAAGACTAAAACAACACATACTTTGTCATTAACTGAGAATAAGACAACACATACTTTTTCATTGACTGAGCATAAGACAACACATACTTTTTCATTGACTGAGCATAAGACAACACATACTTTTTCATTGACTGAGCATAAGACAACACATACTTTTTCATTGACTGAGAATAAGACAACACATACTTTTTTCATTGACTGAGAATAAGACAACACATACTTTTTCATTGACTGAGTAGAAGTCAACGCATACATTTTTAGTGACTGAGCATTAGACAACACATACTTTTAAAAGGAAACGATTGTTAATAGATTTTCCCATCTGCAGGTGGTGTTCACAATGGAGAATATGTCCAGTGGTTATACTGCTATGACCCAGTCATGGACGTTTGGGCCCGAAAACAAGATATGAACACAAAGAGGGCTATACACGCTTTAGCAGTAATGAATGATCGACTGTATGCAATTGGCGGAAACCATTTAAAAGGTCAGTTCAACATATTTTATAAATAACCTGATGAAATTTTTCCTTAAAGGGACACTGAACCCAAATTTTTTCTTTTGCGATTCAGATCATGCAATTTTAAGCAACTTTCTAATTTATTCCTATTATAATTTTTTCTTCGTTCTCATGCTATCTTTATTTGAAAAAGAAGGCATCTAAGCTAAGGAGCCAGCCAATTTTGGCTCAAACCCTGGACAGCACTTGTTTATTGATGGGTGAATTTATCCACCAATCAGCAAGAACAACCCAGGTTGTTCATCAAAAATGGGCCAGCATCTTAACTTTTACATTCTTGATTTTCAAATAAAGATACCAAGAGAATGAAGACATTTCGATAAAAGAAGTAAATTAGAAAGTTGCTTAAAATTGCATGCTCAATCTGAATCACAAAAGAAGAAAATTGAGTTCAGTGTCCCTTCAAACTTTATTTCAATCACAGATATTCTTCCCTAGTAAAACAGGGAATTTTTTCTATTACTCAGTAGCTATGTGAGATAAATGTACCTGATGTCACAAGACTAATGCATGGCTGAAATCTAATTTGCTTTCCCTTGAATCATCAAGCTGACTGTTAGCTGTATTTCTCATGTTCAGAGAACAGGCTTTATTAGACTAGTGGAGTGTGTGGATGTGATATACTAAAATGGTATATCTGTAATTATATTAAACAGTCTAGATCTGCTACTGTTTGAAGTTGATTCATATTATTTAGTTACCATATTTATTATAAGTGAACTACTGAGTTAAAGGGACATACAGCCCATTGTTTTCTTTCATGATTCAGATGAATCATTTAATTTAAACAACTTTCTAATTCACTTCTATGATCTAATTTGCTTAATTTCTGTTGGTATCCTTTGTTGAAAAGCACAGGTAGCCTCAGGAGCTAGGAGCTCATTTCTGAATGGTGGCTGCACATATATGCCTCCTGGCATTGGCTTACCAATGTGTTCAGCTTCCAGTAGTGCATTCCTGCTTCTTCAAAAAAGGTTATCAAGAAAAGGAAGCAAATTTGATAACAGAAGTAAAATTGTTTAAAATGGTATACTCTATCTGAATCATAAAATAACATTTTGGGGCTCCCTTTAACATAATCATCTTGCAATAAGGTTATATAGTTGTGGCAGCTGCAGCAGTTATATAGTTAAGGCAGCTGGTTATATAGTTGTGGCAGCTGGTTATATAGTTGTGGCAGCTGGTTATATAGTTGTAGCAGCTGGTTATATAGTTGTAGCAGCAGCAGATTTATATAGTTGTGGCAGCTGCAGCAGTTATATATTTGTGGCAGCTGGTTATATAGTTGTTGCAGCTGGTTATATAGTTGTGGCAGCTGGTTATATAGTTGTGGAAGCTGGTTATATAGTTGTAGCAGCTGCAGAGTTATATAGTTGTGGCAACTGCAGCAATTATATAGTTGTGGGTGATGCAGAGTTATATAGATCTGGCAGCTGCAGCAATTATATGGTTGTGGCAGCTGCAGAGTTATATAGTTGTTGCAGCGGCAGATTTATATAGTTGTGGCAGCTGCAGCAATTATATAGTTGTGGCAGCTGTAGTTATATAGTTTTGGGAGCTGCAACAGTTATATAGTGAAGGCAGGTGCAACAATTATATAGATGTGGGAGCTGCAGCAGTTAAATAGTGAAGGGAGGTGCAGCAGTTATAGACTTGTAGCAGCTGCTGAGTTATATAGTTGTGGGAGCTGCAGCAGTTATATAGTGACGGCAGATGCAGCAGTAATCTAGTTGTGGGAGCTGCAGAGTTAAATAGTTGTGGCAGCTGCAGCAGTTACATAGTTGTGGCAACTGCAGCAGTTACATAGTTGGGACAGCTGCAGCAGTTACATAGTTGTGGCAGCTGCAGAGTTATATAGTTGTGGGAGCTGCAGCAGTTATATAGTTGTGGCAGCTGCAGAGTTATATAGTTGTGGCAGCTGCAGCAGTTATATAGTGAAGGCAGGTGCAACAATTATATAGATGTGAGAGCTGCAGCAGTTAAATAGTGAAGGGAGGTGCAGTAGTTATAGACTTGTAGCAGCTGCAGAGTTATATAGTTGTGGGAGCTGCAGCAGTTATATAGTGACGGCAGATGCAGCAGTAATCTAGTTGTGGGAGCTGCAGAGTTAAATAGTTGTGGCAGCTGCAGCAGTTACATAGTTGTGGCAGCTGCAGAGTTATATAGTTGTGGGAGCTGCAGCAGTTATATAGTTGTGGCAGCTGCAGAGTTATATAGTTGTGGCAGCTGAAGCAGTTATATAGTGACGACAGGTGCAGCAGTTATATAATTGTAAGAGCTGCAACAGTTATATAACTGTGGGAGCTGCAGCAGTTATATAGTTGTGGCAGCTGCAGAGTTTTATAGCTGTAGGAGCTGCAGCAGTTATATAGTGACGGCAGGTGCAGCGATTACATATAACTACAAGACAATTTGGGGGTTTCTTTTTCCTTTAACATAATCATCCTGCGATAAGGGTAAAAACTTTTTTTTGAAAAAGATAAGGGAAAGTGACAAATTAAACAGTAACTACAAAATACTTTATTTTACAATTTGATATAACACATTTTTTTCATACAAATCATCATTATTCACACAGTATAGCTAAATACATTCAACAACATTATGAATCCATGAATTGTGTTTCTTATTTAAGGCACAGTCTAAATAAGAGTGCAAGAGTGCAATATTAAATATTTGCCATGAAGATTTTACATGTAAATAATATGGGAGAAAAATGTTGTTAGAGCAGATAAATAAGGGAACCCAGGAAGCTGTAAACATGTTTGGACAAATAAGAGAGAACCCTGGAAATCTGCAGACCTTGCATTAGTGCACCCTCAACATAAGAAATAACACATGTGAAGCTCCCATTAATCAGGTACTAACTCTAGATCAGCTGTGTTGATGTGACTAAAACAAAAGAGGCAATTTTACAGTTATGAAAAAGACAACTTACATAAACAATATATTCTCAAACATAGTCCAGAAAAAAAGAATGTCGGAGAGTTTATCCCCTGCTAAATTAAAGGAGCATAAAAGTCTAAAAGGAGTGACTAACTTCTCAGGCATTTTTTCTGGGCTATGTTTAAGCATTATGGGTATGTTTCTTCATCCTAGAGTTGTATGCTTATTGCTATGGCACTTTTTAGGATTTTCTCACTTGGATGTCATGCTTGTGGAATGCTATGACCCAAAAGGAGACCAGTGGAATATCCTACAGACACCTATTTTGGAAGGTCGCAGTGGGCCTGGGTGTGCAGTGCTGGATGATCGGTTTTACCTTGTCGGAGGCTACAGTTGGAGTATGGTAGGTATTGAAGAATATGAAACCTTTTCACTAGAAACCTTGAAACATTTGCAAACAATGTTTAGAATAAAGTGCTATGATCACCTTATTATATCACCCTGTGATTATGACTTATGACTATGACTATCATAGGACAGTTCATTATAAATATCAACAACAGAACTTTAGACTCAGACATGGTCTGCAACTGCTTATATAGTGATGACAGCTGCTGAAGTTATATAGTGAGGGCAGCTGCTGAAGTTATATAGTGATGGTAGCTGCAGCAGTTATATAGTGACAGTAGCTGCAGCTGTTATATAGTGACAGCAGCTGCAGCAGTTATATAGTGACAGTAGCTGCAGCTGTTATATAGTGACAGTAACTGCAGCTGTTATATAGTGACAGCAGCTGCATCAGTTATATAGTGACAGTAGCTGCAGCTGTTATATAGTGACAGCAGCTGCAGCAGTTATATAGCGACAGTAGCTGCAGCAGTTATATAGTGACAGTAGCTGCAACTGTTATATAGTGACAGTAGCTGCAGCTGTTACATAGTGAAAGTAACTGCAGCAGTTATATAGTGACAGTAGCTGCAGCTGTGATATAGTGACAGTAGCTGCAGCTGTTATTTAGTAGCAGCAGCTGCTGAAGTTATATAGTGATGGCAGCTGATGACGTTATATAGTGAAGGCAGCTGCAGGAGTTATATAGTAGCATCAGCTGCTGAAGTTATATAGTGACAGCAGCTGCAGCAGTTATATAGTGACAGTAGCTGCAGCAGTTTTATAGTGACAGCAGCTGCTGAAGTTATATAGTGACGGCAGCTGCAGCAGTTATATAGTAGCAGCAGCTGCTGAAGTTATATAGTGACAGTAGATGCTGAAGTTATATAGTGACAACAACTGCTGAAGTTATATAGTGACAGTATCTGCTGAAGTTATATAGTGACAGTTTCTGCTGATGTTATATAGTGACGGAGCTGCTGAAGTTATATAGTGACGGCAGCTGGTGAAGTTATATAGTAGCAGCAGATGCTGAAGTAATATAGTGACAGCAGCTATATAGTGACAGTGGCTGCAGCTGTTATATAGTAGCAGCAGCTGGTGCAGTTATATAGTGACAGCAGCTACTGAAGATATATAGTGACTGCAGCTGCAGCAGTTATATAGTGACAGCAGCTGCTGAAGTTATATAGTGGCAGCAGCTGCTGAAGTTATATAGTGACAGCAGCTGCTGAAGTTATAAAGTAGCAGCAGCTGCTGAAGTTATATAGTGACAGCAGCTGCTGAAGTTATAAAGTAGCAGCACCTGCTGAAATTATATAGTGATAGTAGCTACTGAAGTTTTTATAGTGACAGCAGCTGCTGAAGTTATATAGTGACAATAGCAGCAACAGTTATATGGTGATGGCAGCTGCTGAAGTTATATAGTAGCTGCAACAGTTATATAGTGACATTAGCTGCATAAGTTATATAGTGATGGCAGCTGCAGCAGTTATATAGTGACAGTAGCTGGTGAAGTTATATAGTGACAGCAGCTGCTGAAGTTATATAGTGATGGCAGCTGCAGCAGTTATATACTGACAGTAGCTGCTGAAGTTATGTAGTGACAGTAGCTGCTGAAGTTATATAGTGACAGCAGCTTCAGCAGTTATATAGTAGAAGCAGCTGCTGAAGTTATATAGTGGCAGAAGCTGCAGCAGTTATATAGTAGCAGCAGCTGCTGAAGTTATATAATGTCACCAGCTGCTGTTTTATATAGTGGTACTTCCCAGCTTGAGTTTTGGGATCTGGAGCAATCATCCAGCCATGTTATGACATAACATAAATGGACATCTAGCAGGATTTTTCTTTTATTTATAGGGACATGAAAACCCATATTTTTTCATTCTAATTTACTTCTATTATCTAATGTGTTCATTTTCTTGATATAATTTGCTGAAAAACATATCTAGACAGGTTCAATAGCTGCTGATTTGCAGCTGAACATAGATGACTCGTGTGATTGGCTCACCTATGTGCATTGCTATCATCCTTCTTAATATGGGAAGAGTCTATTATCTAATTTGCTTCATTCTTTAGATGTCCTTTGTTGAAAAAACATAAATTATGACTTACCATGTAATTTCCTTTCCTTCTGTATGGTAAGAGTCCCAGCTGCATTACTTACTTGTGGGAAATACTGAACCTGGCCACCAGGAGGAGGCAAAAACACCCAAGCTAAAGGTTTAAATACCTCCCCCAGAGAAGTGTCAGAAGATTTCGGAGTAGTCTCTTATGGAGGGTAGTACTCTTCTAGATGGGACTGGAGTTTTAAGTAGTCCTGTCAGCCTCTCAGTGAGAGCATGGATGAAAGTTAGAGTCCGGAGATGCAGGGAGAGTCTTTCTGCGAAACCCTCCGGACTCATATTAACAGCTCCATAAGCAAACAGCGTTGACAAGTTTTTCTGCCTGCTTTCTTCTCTCAAGTCCATGTCAGAAGCGACTCTACTATCTGTCACACTTGAAGGGCCCTGTTACTGTTCCACGGCATAGATTCTGGTAAGATTGTTTCATTTTCTCTTGTTAAGTGTGTTCAGTCCACGGGTCATCCATTACTTATGGGATATATTCTCCTTCCCAACAGGACGTTGCAAGAGGATCACCCAAGCAGAGCTGCTATATAGCTCCACCCCTCACATGTCATACCCAGTCATTCTCTTGCAAGTCTCAACAAAGGAGGTTGTGAGAGGAGATAGGAGTAACATTCTTCAATCAAAAGTTTATTATTTTAAAATAGCACCGGAGTGTGCTGTTTGTTCTCTCAGGCAGTATTTAGAAGAAGAATCTGCCTGCGTTTTTTCTATGATCTTAGCAGACGTAACTAAGATCAACTGGCTGTTCTCGCACATTCTGAGGAGTGGGGTAACTTCAGAGAAGGGAATAGCATGCGGGGTCCCCCGCAAATGAGGTATGTGCACTAAAATATTTTCTAGGAATGGAATTGACTATGAAAACACTGCTGTTACCCATATGACGTAAGTACAGCCTTTAATGCAGTAGTAGCGACTGGTATCAGGCTGATAAATGTATGCGCAGTTGAGTTATTTTCTAGGGACTAGAATTTAACTTTAAATACTGTTAGTACTGAAATAAATGTATGAGCCTTAACTGCAGTAGAAGCGACTGGTAGCAGGCTTAGTGATAACTTTGCATGACACTGGAAAGTTGTTTTTTAAAACGTTTACTGGCATGTTATTCGTTTTGTGAGGTACTTTGGTGATAAATCTTTTTGGGCATGATTTTTTTCCACATGGCTAACGTATATTTCTGCATAGACACCGTTATATCAGGTCTCCCACTGTTGTGATATGAGTGGGAGGGACCTTTTTTTAGCGCCTTGTTGCACAGTTAAAATTCTAGCACAGTCTTCCTGCTTCTTCCTCTTTGATCCAGGACGTCTCCAGAGAGTTCAGGGGTCTTCAAAATTCATTTTTGAGGGAGGTAATCAGTCACAGCAGACCTTTGACAGTGTGTTTGACTGTGAGAAAAGCGTTAAATCTTAAATTGATTATCCGTTTTGGGTATTGAGGGGTTAATCATCCTTTTGCTAATGGGTGCAATCCTCTGCTAATTTCATACATTTACTGTTTAAAATTGGTTGCTATAACCGTATTAGTTCATTGTTATTTCAACTGTGACAGTTTTTTTGTGTTTTTAAAAGCGCTGCAGCGTTTTTTATATTGCTTGTAAACTTATTGAAAGAAATTTCCAAGCTTGATAGCTTCATTGCTAGTCTGTTTAAACATGTCTGACACAAATGAATCTGCTTGCTCATTATGTTTAAAGGCCAATGTGGAGCCCAATAGAAATATGTGTACCAATTGTATTGATGTTACTTTAAATAAAAGTCTGTCTTTACCGGTAAAGAAATTATCACCAGACAACGAGGGGGAAGTTATGCCACCTAACTCTCCTCACGTGTCAGTACCTTCGCCTCCCGCTCAGGAGGTGCGTGAGATTGTGGCGCCAAGCACATCAAGGCACTTACAAATCACTTTACAAGATATGGCTAATGTTATGAAAGAAGTATTATCTAATTTGCCTGAGTTAAGAGGCAAGCGCGATAGCTCTGGGTTAAGGACAGAGCGCGCTGATGATATGAGGGCCATGTCTGACACTGCGTCACAATTTGCAGAACATGAGGACGGAGAGCTTCATTCTGTGGGTGACGGATCTGATCCAAACTAACGGCTAAGAACTCCGGATTCGCCATTCAGGCGCGCAGAGCGCTATGGCTTAAATCCTGGTCAGCAGATGTAACTTCTAAATCTAAATTGCTTAATATTCCTTTCAAAGGGCAAACCTTATTCGGGCCCGGCTTGAAGGAGATTATTGCTGACATTACTGGAGGTAAGGGTCACACCCTTCCTCAGGACAGGGCCAAATCAAAGGCCAAACAGTCTAGTTTTCGTGCCTTTCGTAATTTCAAGGCAGGAGCAGCATCAACTTCCTCCGCTCCAAAACAGGAAGGAACTGCTGCTCGTTACAGACAGGGTTGGAAAAGCAACCAGTCCTGGAACAAGGGCAAGCAGGCCAGAAAGCCTACTTCTGCCCCTAAGACAGCATGAAGAGAGGGCCCCCTATCCGGAAACGGATCTAGTGGGGGGCAGACTTTCCCTCTTCGCCCAGGCTTGGGCAAGAGATGTCCAGGATCCCTGGGCGTTGGAGATTATATCTCAGGGATACCTTCTGGACTTCAAAGCTTCTCCTCCACAAGGGAGATTTCATCTTTCAAGGTTATCAGCAAACCAAATAAAGAAAGAGGCTTTTCTTCACTGTGTACAAGACCTCCTAGTAATGGGGGTGATCCACCCAGTTCCGCGGACGGAACAAGGGCAAGGATTTTACTCAAATCTGTTTGTGGTTCCCAAGAAAGAGGGAACCTTCAGACCAATCTTGGACCTAAAAATCTTAAACAAATTCCTAAGAGTTCCATCATTCAAAATGGAGACTATTCGAACCATCCTACCCATGATCCAAGAGGGTCAGTATATGACCACAGTGGACTTAAAGGATGCCTACCTTCACATACCGATTCACAAGGATCATTATCAGTACCTAAGGTTTGCCTTTCTAGACAGGCATTACCAGTTTGTAGCTCTTCCCTTCGGGTTAGCTACGGCCCCGAGAATTTTTACAAAGGTTCTGGGCTCGCTTCTGGCGGTACTAAGACCGTGAGGCATAGCGGTGGCTCCGTACTTAGACGACATTCTGATACAAGCGTCAAGTTTTCAAAATGCAAAGTCTCATACAGAGATAGTTCTAGCATTTCTGAGGTCGCATGGGTGGAAAGTGAACATGGAAAAGAGTTCTCTGTTACCACTCACAAGGGTTCCCTTTCTAGGGACTCTTATAGATTCTGTAGAGATGAAGATTTACCTGACGGAGTCCAGGTTATGAAAAATCCTAAATGCTTGCCGTGTCCTTCATTCCATTCCAAGCCCATCAGTAGCTCAGTGCATGGAAGTAATCGGCTTAATGGTCGCGGCAATGGACATAGTGCCATTTGCGCGCCTGCATCTCAGACCGCTGCAATTATGCATGCTGAGTCAGTGGAATGGGGATTACTCAGATCTGTCCCCTTTACTAAATCTGGACCAGGAGACCAGAGATTCTCTTCTCTGGTGGTTGTCTCGGATTCATCTGTCCAAGGGAATGACTTTTCGCAGACCAGATTGGACGATTGTAACAACAGATGCCAGCCTTCTAGGCTGGGGCGCAGTCTGGAATTCCCTGAAGGCTCAGGGATCATGGACTCAGGAGGAGAAACTCCTTCCAATAAACATTATTAAGAGCGATATTCAATGCTCTTCTAGCTTGGCCTCAGTTAGCAACACTGAGGTTCATCAGATTTCAGTCTGACAACATCACGACTGTGGCTTACATCAATCATCAAGGGGGAACCAGGAGTTCCCTAGCGATGTTAGAAGTCTCAAAGATAATTCGCTGGGCAGAGTCTCACTCTTGCCATCTGTCAGCGATCTACATCCCAGGCGTGGAGAACTGGGAGGCGGACTTTCTAAGCCGCCAGACCTTTCACCCGGGGGAGTAGGAACTTCACCCGGAGGTATTTGCTCAACTGATTCTTCGTTGGGGCGAACCGGAACTGGATCTCATGGCTTCTCGCCAGAACGCCAAGCTTCCTTGTTACGGATCCAGGTCCAGGGACCCTGGAGCGGTGCTGGTAGATGCACTAGCAGCCCCTTGGGTTTTCAACATGGCTTATGTGTTCCCACCATTTCCATTGCTGCCTCGTCTGATTGCCAGGATCAAACAGGAGAGAGCATCAGTGATTCTGATAGCGCCTGCGTGGCCACGCAGGATCTGGTATGCAGACCTAGTGGACATGTCGTCCTGTCCACCATGGTCTCTGCCTCTGAGGCAGGACCTTCTACTTCAGGGTCCTTTCAACCATCCAAGCCTAATTTCTCTGAGGCTGACTGCATGGAGATTGAACGCTTGATTCTATCAAAGCGTGGTTTCTCGGAGTCGGTTATTGATACATTGATACAGGCTCGGAAACCGGTTACCAGAAAAATTTACCATAAGATATGGCGTAAATATTTACATTGGTGTGAATCCAAGAGTTACTCATGGAGTAAGGTTAGGATTCCTAGGATATTGTCTTTTCTACAAGAGGGTTTATCCGCTAGTTCGTTAAAGGGACAGATTTCTGCTCTGTCTATTCTTTTTCACAAACGTCTGGCAGAGAACCCAGACGTCCAGGCTTTTTGTCAGGCTTTGGCTAGGATTAAGCCTGTGTTTAAAACTGTTGCTCCCCCGTGGAGCTTAAACTTGGTTCTTAAAGTTCTTCAGGGTGTTCCGTTTGAACCCCTTCATTCTATTGATATTAAGCTTTTATCTTGGAAAGTTCTGTTTTTGATGGCTATTTCCTCGGCTCGGAGAGTCTCTGAGTTATCTGCCTTACATTGTGACTCTCCTTATCTGATTTTTCATTCAGACAAGGTAGTTTTGCGTACTAAACCTGGGTTTTTACCTAAGGTTGTTTCTAATAGGAATATCAATCAGGAGATTGTTGTTCCATCATTATGTCCTAACCCTTCTTCAAAGAAGGAACGTCTTTTGCATAATCTGGACGTAGTCCGTGCCCTGAAGTTCTGCTTACAGGCAACTAAGGATTTTCGGCAAACTTCTTCTCTGTTTGTCGTTTATTCTGGACAGAGGAGAGGTCAAAAGGCTTCGGCCACCTCTCTCTCTTTTTGGCTTCGTAGCATAATACGTTTAGCCTATGAGACTTCTGGACAGCAGCCCTCTGAAAGAATTACAGCTCATTCTACTAGAGCTGTGGCTTCCACCTGGGCCTTTAAGAATGAGGCCTCTGTTGAACAGATTTGCAAGGCTGCAACTTGGTCTTCACTTCATACCTTTTCAAAATTTTACAAATTTGACACTTTTGCTTCTTCTGAGGCTGTTTTTGGGAGAAAGGTTCTACAGGCAGTGGTTCCTTCTGTTTAAATTTCCTGCCTTGTCCCTCCCATCATCCGTGTACTTTAGCTTTGGTATTGGTATCCCATAAGTAATGGATGACCCGTGGACTGAACACACTTAACAAGAGAAAACATAATTTATGCTTACCTGATAAATTTATTTCTCTTGTAGTGTGTTCAGTCCACGGCCCGCCCTGTCTTTTTTTGAGGCAGTTCTAAATTTTAATTAAAACTCCAGTCACCACTGCACCCTATAGTTTCTCCTTTCTCGTCTTGTTTCGGTCGAATGACTGGATATGACATGTGAGGGGTGGAGCTATATAGCAGCTCTGCTTGGGTGATCCTCTTGCAACTTCCTGTTGGGAAGGAGAATATATCCCATAAGTAATGGATAACCCGTGGACTAAACACACTACAAGAGAAATAAATTTATCAGGTAAGCATAAATTATGTTTTTATACATGTATGATAACGCAAGAAGACAGGGTCACAGTGTGACTCCTTTTATCTGTATAGAATCAAGGGTTAATATCTCCTGAGGGGGAATAATCTTATATGTTTATTTGATGTTATGCTGCTTTTATCTGTGAGATGTTATAGGCTCATAGGCTGTTATGGAATATACAGGTTTCACTTTCACTTTGAGAGCTGTGCAGCTTACAAGTTTGGTGCGCTTTTTCTCATAGCAGAGATGGTCCTGCATTGTTTTTATTCCCTCTTTCCTGACCAGGTGTTTATCAGAGAGGAGTCATAAATCTCTGTACTGTCTGGGTCATAGGAGGTGGTGAGTGCCTCAGCCATTGGGGTATAAGGGTGCCGTTTTTGTGAATAAAATAAGTGTTTTATTTCTATAGTTCTCTGCTTATTGCACTAGCGATGGAGGATTCTGTTACTTTAGAGGGCCTCTATTCCTGAAGAGTAATTCCTGTTTATATTGTGAGGAGGCCTTAGATCTGCCCTCTTAATTATGTTCCATATGCCTTGATAATGTGATAATATCAAACATGTTTGATACCACTGAGTCGTCCACCTCTGAGGAGTTGTCGTCCAGTGAGGTGCGTACCCTACATTCTTCTCTCTTTACACATGCAGTTTCACGTAGTATTGCTGATACGCCATCTGGAGGGGGCCTTTTTTTCTCTAGACGTTACTGCGTAGTTCAGACAGCGGTGTCTGCGGCCTTTAATGCTTTACCTCGCCCTGCCAAGTGCAAGCGAAAGGTTACATATCGCATTCCTTCCTAGAGTACATCAGATAATTTATTGGATTTAACTGATACGTTATCCGAGGAGGAAGTTCTTTCTGAGACTTCAGAGTATGAACATTCTGGGTCAGAGTCTGCTGCCTCTAAACCTCCGGCTGCGGAGGAACCAGACTTTGGTTTTAGGAATTTGCGCTTTCTTCTAAAGGAAGTTTTTGGCAAATTCAGAGGTTCCAGAGGCTAAATTGCCTGATGAACCTTTGATTCCTAAATTGGATAGAGTTTAAGGACCGGATGGTACCTTATCCTTCCCTGCTCCTGTTAGATGGCGAACATTATTAAGACTCTTCTCCCTTTAACAAATTGTTCCCGGTCCTGGACTCTCTATGGAGTTGTAAGGTTCTGTCCCTAAAAGGGATGGCGCTATCTTTGCCCTTGCTAAACGTACTACTATCCTGCTTGAGGATAGCTCTTCGTTTTTGGAGCCCAGAGATAAAAGATGGAAACTGTGTAAAGAAAGATGTTTCTACATACGGGATATTTGTTTTTCAACCGGCGGCAGCTGTTGCCGCGGTTGCTGGAGCAGTTACCTATTAGTGTGACTCCTTACAGTATTTGATTGAGGGGGAGGGTCCCCTCGACGGTCTTCAGGAAAGAATTTCAGCCTTGAGCTTGCTAATTCTTTTATCTTTGATGCTAATATGCAGATTATTCGTCTGAATGATACGGCTTCAGCTTTTACTGTCTGCGGATATGACTTCTAAGTCTAGACTTCTTTCCCTCCCCTTTCAGGGAATGATTTTGTTTGGTCCAGGCCTGGACTCAATTATCTCCACGGTCACAGGGGGCAAGGGTGCCCTCCTACCACAAGAGAATATGAACTAGTCTAAGGGACAATTTTCATTTTCTTTTCGTTCTGATAAAACCCATGTCAGCAGTCTTCTGCTAGGCCAGAGCAAAACAAGAGCTCTTGGAAGCTGGCTCAGTTCTGGAATAAATCCAAGCAGAGTAAGAAGCCCGCCGAGTCTAAGTCATCATGAATGGGTGGTCCCTGGTCCTTCTGGATTGTGTAGGGGGCAGTCTGTCGCTCTTTTTAGTCACTTGGTTCAGGGATGTGCAGGATCCATGGGTGCTGGAGGTCATAGCTCAGGGTTACAAGATAGGTTTCAAGTTTCAGCCATCCAAGGGCTGATTCCTCCTCTCTCTCCTGTCTTCCTGACCAGAAAGGAGGAGAGCCTTTCTGGGGTGCGTACGGGATCTGTCCTCCTAGGAGTTATTGTCCCGGTGCCTATCGCAGTGAGAGGTTTGGGATACTATTCAAACCTTTTCATGGTCCCGAAGAAGGAGGGAACTTTCTGTCCGATTCTGGACCTAAAGTGCTTAAACTTTTTATTAAGTTTTTCTCCAACATTGGTGTGTCCGGTCCACGGCGTCATCCATTACTTGTGGGAATATTCTCTTCCCTAACAGGAAATGGCAAAGAGCACAGCAAAAGCTGTCCATATAGCCCCTCCTTGGCTCCGCCCCCCCCCCCCCCAGTCATTCTCTTTGCCGCTCTGAACAAGTAGCATCTCCACGGAGATGGTGAAGAGTATGTGGTGTTTAGTTGTAGTTTTTTATTCTTCTATCAAAAGTTTGTTATTTTGAAATGGTACTGGTATGTACTATTTACTCTGAAACAGAAAGAGATGAAGAGTTCTGTTTAAAAGAGGATTATGATTTTAGCAGCAGTAACTAAAATCAATTGCTGTTCCCACGCAGGACTGTTGAGCCTAGAGAACTTCAGTTGGGGGGAACAGTTTGCAGACTTTTCTGCTCAAGGTATGACTAGCCATTTTTCTAACAAGACTGTGTAATGCTGGAAGGCTGTAATTTTCCCTCATGGGGATCGGTAAGCCATTTTCTTAGACTCAGATAGAATAAAGGGCTTATTATGGGCTAATAACTGGTGGACACTTTTAAGGGCTAAATTGATTGTTTATTTAAGTTATTATTAAGGTTTTGAAGTGGATTTCAAACTTTTTAATATTTGGGGAACGTTTTTATCGCCAGGCACTAGTTAAGACACCTTCCAGTCAGGAAGGGCCTTTCTCTGTAGTAGGCAGAGCCTCATTTTCGCACCATTATTGCGCAGTTTCTTTTGAGTGCAGTGCATGCAACTGCATGTGAGAGGGTCTGGTATCCACAGAAAACGTTTCTAGAAGGCTGGAATTGGTATCGTATACCCCCTGGGATAAGTGAAGTCGCAGCAAAGGCTGTGGCTAGGACTGTAGTGGGGTTAAATTGCAAAACGGCTCCGGTTTCCGCATTTTAAGGGTTAACAGCTTCAAAATTGGGGTGCAATACTTTGAATGCATTAAGACACTGGTGAAATTTTGGTAAAGTTTGGATAATTCCTTCATAGTTTTTCACATATTCAGTAATAAAATGTGCCCTGTTTAACATATCAAGAGACAGTAACGGTTTTGTTTAAAAACGGTTTTTGTGCTTTATTAACCAGTTTAAGCCTGTTTAACCTGTCTGTACCTTCAGATAAGTCATGTTCTGTATGTATGGAGGCCAAGGTGGTTGCTCCTTCAAATGTATGTGATAATTGTGCCATAGCGTCCAAACAAAGTAAGGACAGTACTGTCACATTTAGTA
Source organism: Bombina bombina (assembly GCF_027579735.1). Classification (NCBI taxonomy): domain Eukaryota; kingdom Metazoa; phylum Chordata; class Amphibia; order Anura; family Bombinatoridae; genus Bombina; species Bombina bombina. The sequence goes on along the minus strand of NC_069503.1, from coordinate 868,094,673 downwards.
AGGTTGCCCAGGATGATTCCTCAGATGAAGGAAGTAGGGATAGTTTTGCATCCTCTCCTTCTGTGTCTATACCAGTTATGCCCACGCAGGCGAACCCTAGTACTTCTAGCGCGCCAATGCTTGTTACTATGCAACAATTGACGGCAGTATTGGATAACTCCATAGCTAATATTTTATCCAAAATGCCAGCATTTCAGAGAAAGCGCGATTGCTCTGTTTTAAACACTGTAGAGCAGGAGGGCGCTGATGATAATTTATCTGTCATACCCTCACACCAGTCTGAAGTGGCAGTGAGGGAGGGTTTGTCAGATGGAGAAATTTCTGATACAGGAAGAATTTCTCAGCAGGCAGAACCTGATGTTGTGACATTTAAATTTAAATTAGAGCATCTCCGTGCATTACTTAAGGAGGTGCTATCTACTCTGGATGATTGTGACAATCTGGTCATCCCAGAAAAATTGTGCAAGATGGACAAGTTCCTAGAGGTCCCGGTGCACCCTGATGCCTTTCCGATACCTAAAAGGGTGGCGGACATTGTGAATAAGGAGTGGGAGAAGCCAGGCATACCTTTTGTCCCTCCTCCTATATTTAAGAAATTGTTCCCCATGGTTGACCCCAGGAAGGACACATGGCAAACAGTCCCTAAGGTCGAGAAGGCGGTTTCTACATTAGCCAAACGCACGACCATTCCCATTGAGGACAATTGTGCTTTCAAAGATCCTATGGATAAAAAATTGGAGGGCTTGCTTAAAAAGATTTTTGTACAGCAAGGATACCTCCTTCAACCTATTTTGTGCATTATTCCTGTCACTACAGCGGCGTGGTTCTGGTTCGAGGAACTGGAAAAGTCGCTCAGTAGGGAGACTCCATATGAGGAGGTCATGGACAGAGTTCACGCACTCAAGTTAGCTAATTCCTTTATTTTAGACGCCGCCTTGCAGTTAGCGAAATTAGCGGCGAAAAATTCAGGGTTTGCAATTGTGGCGCGTAGAGCGCTCTGGCTAAAGTCTTGGTCGGCGGATGTATCTCCCAAGACAAAATTGCTTAATATTCCTTTCAAGGGTAAGAATTGAAGGAAATTATTTCAGATATCACTGGGGGAAAGGGCCTTGCCCTCCCACAAGATAGGCCTTTCAAGGCTAAGAATAGGTCCAATTTTCGTTCCTTTCGCAACTTCAGGAACAGACCGGCTTCTAACTCTGCAGCCTCTAGACAAGAGGGTAACGCTTCCCAGACTAAACCAGCTTGGAAACCAATGCAAGGCTGGAACAAGGGTAAACAAGCCAAGAAGCCTGCTGCTGCTACCAAAACAGCATGAAGGGGTAGCCCCCGATCCGGGACCAGATCTAGTAGGGGGCAGACTCTCTCTCTTTGCTCAGGCTTGGGCAAGAGATGTTCAGGATCCCTGGGAACTAGAAATAGTCTCTCAGGGTTATCTTCTAGAATTCAAGGAACTACCCCCAAGGGGAAGGTTCCACATTTCTCACTTATCTTCAAACCAAATAAAGAGACAGGCATTCTTACATTGTGTAGAAGACCTGTTAAAGATGGGAGTGATACACCCAGTTCCAACTGTGGAACAAGGTCAGGGGTTTTACTCAAATCTGTTTGTAGTTCCAAAAAAAGAGGGAACCTTCAGACCAATTCTGGATTTAAAAATTCTAAACAAATTTCTCAGAGTTCCATCGTTCAAAATGGAAACCATTCGAACAATTTTACCTGCAATCCAGGAGGGTCAATATATGACTACCGTGGATTTAAAGGATGCGTATCTACATATTCCTATCCACAAAGATCATCATCAGTTCCTAAGGTTCGCCTTTCTGGACAAACATTATCAGTTCATGGCTCTTCCATTCGGACTAGCCACTGCTCCCAGAATTTTCACAAAAGTGCTCGGGTCCCTTCTAGCGGTTCTAAGACCAAGGGGCATTGCAGTGGCACCTTACCTGGACGACATTCCAATTCAAGCGTCGTCTCTTTCCAAGGCAAAGGCTCATACAGACATCGTTCTAGCCTTTCTCAGATCTCACGGGTGGAAGGTGAACGTAGAAAAGAGTTCCCTGTATCCGTCGACAAGAGTTCCCTTTTTGGGAACAATAATAGATTCTTTAGAAATGAAGATCTTCTTGACAGAAGTCAGAAATCAAAGCTTCGAAACGCTTGTCAAGTTCTTCTCTCTATTCTTCAGCCTTCCATAGCTCAGTGCATGGAAGTAGTAGGATTGATGGTGGCAGCAATGGATATAGTTCCTTTTGCTCGAATTCATCTAAGACCATTACAACTGTGCATGCTCAAGCAGTGGAATGGGGATTATACAAACTTGTCCCCAAAGATTCAAGTAGACCAGATAACCAGAGACTCACTCCGTTGGTGGTTGTCCCAGGATCACCTGTCTCATGGAATGAGTTTCCGCAGACCATAGTGGGTCATTGTCACGACCGACGCCAGTCTATTAGGCTGGGGCGCGGTCTGGGACTCCCTGAAAGCTCAGGGTCTATGGTCTCGGGAAGAGTCCCTTCTTCCGATAAACATACTGGAACTGAGAGCGATATTCAATGCTTTCCAGGCTTGGCCTCAACTAGCGAAGGCCGGATTCATAAGATTCCAGTCGGACAACATGACGACTGTAGCTTACATCAATCATCAGGGGGGAACAAAGAGTTCCTTGGCGATGAGAGAGGTATCCAAAATCATCAAATGGGCGGAGGATCACTCCTGCCACCTATCTGCAATCCACATCCCAGGAGTAGACAACTGGGAGGCGGATTACCTGAGTCGTCAGACTTTCCATCCGGGGGAGTGGGAACTCCACTCGGAGGTGTTTGCCCAGTTGACTCAATTATGGGTCATTCCAGACATGGATCTGATGGCGTCCCGTCAGAACTTCAAGGTTCCTTGCTATGGGTCCAGATCCAGGGATCCCAAGGCGACTCTAGTGGATGCATTAGTGGCGCCTTGGTCGTTCAACCTAGCTTATGCGTTTCCACCGTTCCCTCTCCTCCCCAGGCTTGTAGCCAGGATCAAACAGGAGAAGGCCTCAGTGATTCTGATAGCTCCTGCGTGGCCGCGCAGGACTTGGTATGCAGACCTGGTGAATATGTCATCGGCTCCACCATGGAAGCTACCTTTGAGACAGGATCTTCTAATACAAGGTCCATTCGAACATCGAAATCTAGTTTCTCTACAGCTGACTGCTTGGAAATTGAACGTTTGATTTTATCCAAGCGTGGGTTTTCAGATTCTGTGATAGATACTCTGGTCCAAGCCAGAAAACCTGTGACTAGAAAGATTTACCATAAAATATGGAAAAGATATATCTGTTGGTGTGAATCCAAGGGATTCTCCTGGACTAAGATTAAAATTCCTAAGATCCTCTCCTTTCTTCAAGAAGGTTTGGATAAGGGATTGTCAGCGAGTTCTCTAAAAGGACAGATTTCTGCTTTATCTGTCTTGTTACACAAACAACTGGCAGCTGTGCCAGATATACAAGCTTTTGTACAGGCTTTGGTCAGAATCAAGCCTGTTTACAGACCTTTGACTCCTCCTTGGAGTCTAAATTTAGTTCTTTCAGTTCTTCAAGGGGTTCCGTTTGAACCTCTACATTCCATAGATATCAAGTTACTATCTTGGAAAGTTCTGTTTTTGGTTGCTATTTCTTCTGCAAGAAGAGTTTCTGAATTATCTGCTTTGCAGTGTAATCCACCCTATCTGGTGTTCCATGCAGATAAGGTCGTTTTGCGTACTAAGCCTGGTTTTCTTCCGAAAGTTGTTTCCAACAGGAATATTAACCAGGAAATAGTTGTTCCTTCTCTGTGTCCGAATCCAGTTTCAAAGAAGGAACGTTTGTTACACAATTTAGATGTAGTTCGTGCTTTAAAGTTCTATTTAGAAGCAACAAAGGATTTTAGACAAACCTCATCTTTGCTTGTCGTTTACTCTGGTAAAAGGAGAGGACAAAAAGCTACGGCTACCTCTCTGTCTTTCTGGCTGAAAAGCATTATCCAATTGGCTTATGAGACTGCCGGACGGCATTCTCCTGAACGAATCACAGCTCACTCCACTAGAGCTGTGGCTTCCACATGGGCCTTCAAGAACGAGGCTTCTGTTGATCAGATATGTAAGGCAGCGACTTGGTCTTCTCTGCACACTTTTGCCAAATTTTACAAATTTGATACTTTTGCTTCTTCGGAAGCTGTTTTTGGGAGAAAGGTCTTGCAAGCCGTGGTGCCTTACGTTTAGGTAACCTGATTTGCTCCCTCCCTTCATCCGTGTCCTAAAGCTTTGGTATTGGTTCCCACAAGTAATGGATGACGCCGTGGACCGGACACACCAATGTTGGAGAAAACAGAATTTATGCTTACCTGATAAATTACTTTCTCCAACGGTGTGTCCGGTCCACAGCCCGCCCTGGTTTTTTAATCAGGTTTGAAAAATGTCTTTCTCTATACACTACAGTCACCACGGCACCCTATAGTTTCTCCTTTTTTTCTCCTAACCGTCGGTCGAATGACTGGGGTGGAGGAGCCAAGGAGGGGCTATATGGACAGCTTTTGCTGTGCTCTTTGCCATTTCCTGTTAGGGAAGAGAATATTCCCACAAGTAATGGATGACGCCGTGGACCGGACACACCGTTGGAGAAAGTAATTTATCAGGTAAGCATAAATTCTGTTTTATATGTCCCCTCATTTAAGATGGAGGCAATATGTCCATTCTTTCCCTCGTTCGAGAAGGGCAGTTCATGACCACAATAGATCTGAAGGATGCTCCCTTCACGTACCAATCCTCAAGGACCACTTCCAGTTCCTAAGATTTGCGTCCCTGGACCAGCACTTCCAGTTTATTGCACTTACTTTGGTCTAGCTACGACTCCAAGAAATATTTAGAAGAGTGGACCATTCGGAATCTCTCCTCTGATCCCATGGATGGAAGATAAATAGAGAGAGTCCTCTTGTATCAAGTACCAGGATAGAATCATGGGTACTATATTAGAATGGGAATATTCTAACGGACCAGAGACATTGCAAGCTAGCTTCAACATGTCTTGCTTTCCAACATGTCAAACTCGTAAACTGATTGTTCATTGCATCTATAATAAGGTGTGGAGGACCTACTTATTCTGTTCTCCAGGATGAACTGGAAAGGGCTTTTCTGCAAGTCCCCTGATGGGACAGATTTCGGCCCTGTCTGTGTTGCTGCACAAGAGATTCGCTGAACTTCCAGATGTGCATTCATTTGTTAAGGCTCTGCTAGGATCAGACCTGTGTTTAGATCTATTGCTCCTCCTTTGAGTTTAAATCTTGTTCTTAAAGTTTTGCAACATGTTCCGTTGGAGCCTATGCATGAAGTAGCTATTAAATTGTTGTCTTGGAAAGTTCCCTTTCTACTGGCTATTGCTTCTGCGCGCAGAGTATCTGTGAGTATCTATGTACCAACTTAGGTTTTCTTCCTAAGGTTGTGTCAATTCGCAACATCAATAAAGAGATTGTGGTTCCTTTCTTATGTCCTAATCCTTCGACGAAGGAACGTTTTCAACGTAATTCTGTATGTGGTTTCTGCCTTGAAGTCCTATCTTCAGGCCACAAATTAATTTAGACAAACTTCTTTTTCTGTTTGTTCTCTTTTCCAGGAAGCGTGGGGGTCAGAGGGCCTCTTCGACTTCCTTATCTTTTTGACTGAAGAGTGTCATTCGTTTAGCATTGAGACAACGGGACATAAGCCTCCTCTGAGGATTACGGCTCATTCTACGAGAGCAGTGGTTTCCTCTTGGGCCTTCAAAAATGAGGCCTCTATGGATCAGATTTGTAAGGCGGCTACCTAGTTGTCCTTACATAATTTTTCCAAATTTTACAAGTTTGATGTTTTTGCTTCTGCTGAAGCAGCCTTCGGGAGAAAAGTTTTGCAGGCTGTGGTGCCCTCAGATTAGGGTCCGCCTCTCTTTTTTCCCTCCTGTTAGCATTCTGTGTACTCTAGAGCTTGGGTATATGTTTCCCACAAGTAAGGAATGCAGCTATGGACTCTTCCCATATTAAGAAGGAAAACATAAATTATGACTTACCAGATAATTTCCTTTCCTTCTGTATGGGAAGAGTCCACAGCTCCCGCCCGTGTTCTCCAATGGGCGGCCCTAAATTTAAATTTATTCTGCTGGCACCTTTTTCACCATGATGTTTCTCCTACTGTTCCATGTTCCCTCGGCAGAATGACTGGGGTTATGATGAAGTGGGGGAGGTATTTAAGCCTTTGCCTTGGGTGTCTTTGCCTTCTCCTGGTGGCAAAGACACCCAAGTATTTCCCACAAGTAAGGAATGCAGCTGTGGTCTCTTCCCATACAGAAGAATTAAGCAAATTAGATAATAGAAGTAAATTGGAATGTTGTTTAAAATTGTATTCTCTATCTTTAATCATGTAAGAAAAATTTGGGTTTAATGTCCCTTTAAGTAATTTTTTTAAAATGGATGTTCCTGTCCTGAATAAAATGACTTATTAAGCTTTAGCTTAAGATGGTGACTTACTTTTTATAAATATTATCTAAGGTTGTCATTAAATCATTGTATTGTTTGCAAATAAATGCAATGTTTATGGCCATTTTTTGGAAGCTTCAGTTTAAGGTTTTATATATCTATGGTCCTTAGGGGAAAAAAGTAAAAGTATTTCTTTTTAGGATAAAGCAATTTTAACCATATTGCCTTTTTTATATAGTTTTATATTGTATCCATACAGTAACTGTTAAAATGTAGAAGGTTAACATTAACTAATTGTATCAGTTTTATATTCTATATTGTAGGGTGCCTACAAGTCATCTACTATTTGTTACAGTCCTGAGAAAGCAAGTTGGACGGAGCTGGAAGGAGATGTTGCTGAACCACTAGCAGGTCCGGCCTGTGCGACGGTGATACTGCCAGCCTGTGTCCCCTATAACAAATAACACAGAGACATTTTGAGGGCATTATAAAAGCACGGACCTTGTAATATTGCAAGAGTGAGACATTTTGTTTGAATGTTATTCTTCATTTGAACTGCTTTAAAAGCAAGTTATGACTGGAAATTGTTTAACAAGAATTTAAGTATATAACGTCCAGCACCAGAATAACATTTTACCAGTGTAGAAACAGAGCTGTGCCTAGTTCTGCCTACAAAAATTATGAAGTCATATTGACATTCATCTTTAATTACTCTTTACTTCTACAGTACAGCACCTTTTAATTAGATTTTTCATAGATGATGTGAAATAATATGTATATATTACTAAATCTCTGTTAATTACCGTGAGTGGTATAAAAAGAATTCCTTTTGTCTGAAAGACAACAGTGCCGTAATTGTAATAGAAATTGCTGCACAATACATGAGAAAAGCTGTCTGTTAGCAGCTATTCTGGTGGTACTTGAAAGCAGAAACCTGGCTGTGAGCAGCTTCTCAAATCACAATAGCAAGATCCTTGTGAATCCCAGCAGATTGACCAATCACAAAGCTAAAATTCTTGGAATGTTGTCTGCTTAATACATTTTTTTAATAAAAAGAAAGTAATGTCATTTTTGTTGCATTTGCATATTATATATCTATTGCATTGTAATACAAAAACAAATCATAAAATTACATGTACTATATTCATTTTAAAAGTGTAATTCTTCTAGCAGAATTTGCAGGATTTTGTTATTTCAGACACTGCACAGACACCTTTTGAAAACCCTCTAGAGTATGTTTATCTTCCCTTTTTTGCTTTTTTGGCCAGTTGAGGTGAATGAGCTTATGCACTGTTCTAAGTAATCAATGAATAGTATGTTGCAGGATCAAATAAAATGGAGCATACTTAAGAATGCAAAGTGTACTCCAGCCTCTCTTGCGGGTGGGAAAAAAACACAATGGTTGGAGATAAATAGTAGGAAAAGTGGGGAAAATAGGTCATGAATGCACATTGCATTTTTTTTAAAATAATTTATTAAAAGGACATTAATCAAATAGCTGTTTTAGGCAAGTTATATATTTTGCTATTTGTCCTCTCTAAAAAATAGCATTAGGCATTGAATGTCCCTTTAACCCTTTGAGTGCTAAGCACTTTCCCACCTGGGTGCTAAGCTGTTTTAAGTTTTTTTATTTATTTATTTTTTTGGGTCTTGGGGGTCTGTAGCTGCTTAGATGCCTAAGATACAAGCTTCTAAGCAGCATGCCCACTGCTCCTATACTTAACATTATGAATTTGAAATAAAGTTGCGTGGTGACGTCATCATGTCATTGCGCGTGACGTCACTGCGCATAACGTGAAGCCACGGCGGTGCCGGGGTAGGAGGTCCGATTGCTGGGGTAGGAGCGGGTGGGATCCCCCAGATCTCCCTCAAGGTGGGAGAGTGCTAGTGACGGCTCTGAGCCGTCATTAGCACCAGAGTGGGAAACTCTGCGACGGCTCAGAGCCGTCGTTAGCACTCAAGGGGTTAAACATGTTATGGGGGTTTTATATACATGTTAAAAAAATAAAATTGGTTAGAGCATGTAATTGTTTAATTACTGACCAAACATGATTTTACCTATGTGTTTAACCCCTTTGCAGATTTGTATAGGCTCAGTAATGCAAACAAATACAACTTTAATTCATTAATTAGTGCAAATTCATTAGAATGTCTCTTGTCCTGGTAATATAACACAGAGTAATTCAAAAGGTATTCATCAGTATATTTGAGTGCATTTGCTGTTATACCTTTTATCTTTCTCTACGGTATTTATTGATAAATCCAGACATTTGAAGTACTTTGTCTACCTCTGTATCTGTTTCTCCACAATATCATTACAAAAAGTGACTTTTGTTTCTTTAACTGTCATTAAGTGTACACTAATGTTATTACAGAAACACAACAATGGCCACCCCCAGTATATATTTATTTAAGTCAGTGCTTGTAGCGCATAGGGTTATCTGTGCCAGGGCTTTTCAAAGTCTTAGGTGGTGGGCCTCCCTTCTGATGAAAGTTACAAGACAGCGACCACTCAGAATAGATGATAATTTTGTTTTGTTTTTCTGTTTAAAGAAAGTTGTAATATTTATTTCTAGTTTCTAATTTGTGGAATTTACATATGATCCAGGTTTCACACACAGCTCTTAAGAGCTGATTCTGCTCATCCAAAAGAGTGCTTCAATCACATTTCAATTTTACTTTGTTATTCCTGTGCAACTCTGAGTTATTTTGACCTCAGAGCCTTTCTCCCACCTACATCCTGCCCATTGCCTTATTCCACCGCAACATGGAACATGTCATTGTTGACTCTTAAAAAAGTAATATGTTTAACCAAAGTCAGCTGCTGCTTGTCCATAAAATAGTGTGACGTTTCACTGCTCCTGCGCCTCCCCTTTTATGCTTTAGCACCCCCTGGGAAGGCCCGACCCACATTTTGAAACCATGATCTAATTAATGATAAATTGACTTTAATTTTAGTCTATAGTATAGAGGAGCTTCACCTATCAAATAAATAGTTAACCTTTGACTTCTGTTCATGCTAAATTCTAATAGTTTCTTTCCTAAGATATGGTGAGTCCATGGCTTGAGAAATTACTCTTTGGAATATCACTCCTGACCAGCAGGAGGAGGCATAGGGCATCACAGATAAACTGCTAAGTATCACTCCCTTATCCACAACCCACAGTCATTCTCTTTGCCTTCGGTGCATGGAGGAGGGGAAGTTTAGGTGTCTGAAGAAATTTTTTTATTTCATCTACAAGCAAGTTTTTGGGTATAGCCGTATTCCACGTCATTCCTTGCAGTCGGGTAGTGGAGGCTTTAAAGCAGTTAGGAACTTGTAAAGAGATACTTACTGTGTTTTTCTAACAAATGCTGCCCTAGTTTAGAAAGCCAGCGTCTCTGTGAAGAACTGTATCTTCATATACCTTGTAACTGTCTACATGCCGGACAGCGGAGCTGGTAAGTGCTTTTTCTTGCAGTTGGGGAGACCATGCACTTAACAAATTAAAAGACACTGCTTTTTTATTGGGACAAAGATAATCCTGTTGTATGGGTTACACTGGGGCATGAAGCAGGCACTGCAGCATGTGTGAGACTAACATATAAACTCTTTTAAAAAGAAAGGGTTAAATGTTTTTATTAGGGTTTATTTTCTGACACATATTTACTTGATAAAACAATACAAGTTTAAACTGAAAGTAAGGCTGTATTTTCTATTTCAGCAGTTTATTCATTTCCCCTTTGCTTTAAAATAAAACGATGCAACATTTTAAACTATCAGGTTTGAAAAAACAAATATTTCTGTTACTCAGTGTACCAGGAAGTGGTGCCTCTCTGTGTCACAGCAGTAATTTGACTTCGGCAGTTGCAGTCACATGACCGGCTTTACTTCATAATGTTTCTGAGGAAAAAGTAGTTTTTCTCCATTTCTGGGTGATCCGGTCTTAATTGGTAGCGGTAAGGCACCTCAGTAATTGAGGTGTGGGGTTGCCTGAGGGGTATTTTAGAAGTTTATTTGATGTTTATTAAAAGGTTTTTTCTTACTTTTCTCACCTAATTTTAGCTGGGGATCGATCCTAATTTGGGATAAAATTTAAAGTGTATTATTTCCTTTGCTTATTTTAATTGAATATTAAAATCTTTGAAACTTATCTGTACAAGTTTATTTACTGTTTCACAACATGTCTGATATGGAACAAGAGCCTGCTCTCATGAATTCATGATTATTATGTTTAGATGCACAAATTGCAGCTCCTATGCAAATCTAGTTCTTCATGTGTCAAGAAAACCTTGCAAAATAAAGGTAACATTTTTGAGCCTAATGTCTTTCAGGATGATGCTGTCAAAATAAAACCTCAGCTTTCTCCTGCTACATCCCAAGCCTCAATGGCGTCACATGCAGTGCCCTGTGGTTCCTCTATAACTCCTAGTGGAGTTTATTTAAAAGCAGAAATTGCTGCCCAGGTATCTTCAGCGGTATCTGCAGCATTAGCTGCCATTCCCAGATTACAGGGAAAACGCAAGAGGAAATCTAGAAATTCAGAAAGTAGGTGCCTGTCCTCAGTTCTGCTTCCCAAGTTGCCCTTTCTCATAAGTCTGATGAGGAAGATACATCGGGACTTTCTGAGGGTGAAATCTCAGATTCGGACAGTATAATTCCTACTTCTGAGACTGAGGTAGTATCCTTCAGATTTAAGCTTGAACACCTTTGTGTATTGTTAAAGGAGGTTTTAGCTACTTTAGATGACTCTGATACCTCTGTTGTTGTCACTCCTAAGAAATCTAGTAAACTTAATAGTTTCTTTGATGAACCTTCCACTACAGAGGTTTTTCCTGTGCCGGACCGTGCTAGGGAGATTATCTCACAGGAATGGGAGAAACCAGGGGTGTCTTTTTCCCCGACTCCCATTTTTAAGAAAATGTTTCCTGTTTAGGACTGCATTAAAGACCCTTGGTATACTGTACCCAAAGTTGAAGGGGCCATTTCCACTCTGGCTAAGAGAACCACTATTCCTATTGAGGATAGCTGCTCTTTTAAGGATCCGATGGACAAGAAGCTGGAGGCTTATTTAAAAAAAGATTTCTGTTCATCAAGGTCTCCAATGGCAACCTGCGGTGTGTATTGCCACTGTGACTACTGTGGCATCTTATTGGTTCAACGCCTTGTCTGATTCTCTTCAAGTAGAGACTTCCTTGGATGAAATTCAAGATAGGATTAAAGCTCTTAAGTTGGCCAATTCCTTTATTGCAGATGCCATTTTACAGGTTGTTAGACTAGGAGCTAAATCTTCTAGTTTCGCTGTCCTAGCCTGCAGGGCGTTATGGTTGAAATCCTGGTCCGCGGATGTTTCCTCTAAAGTCAAGCTTCTGGCGATTCCTTACAAGGGCAAAACCTTGTTTGGACCAAGTTTGGCAGAAATTATCTCTGATATTACGGGTGGAAAAGGGTCTTTTTTACCTCAAGATAGGAAGAATAGGCCTAAAGGACGTCAGAGTAATTTTTGTTCCTTTTGTAACTTCAGAGGAAAGCCTTCCCCTTCTTCCAAGCAGGAACAATCCAAGTCTTCTTGGAAACCCAATCAGTCTTGGAACAAGGGGAAACAATCAAAGAAACCCGCAGCTGATTCCAAATCAGCATGAAGGATTTGCCCCCGATCTGGGATTGGATCAGGTGGGGCAGACTTTCTAAGTTCTCTCAAGCCTAGATACGAGATGTCCCAGATCCCTGGACTGTGGACATAGTATCCCAGGATTACAAATTGGAATTCAAGATTTTTCCTCCCAGAGGCAGATTCCATCTCTCAAGATTATCTGTAGACCAGATAAAGAGAGAGACATTCTTGAAATGTATACAACATCTTTCCTCCCTGGGAGTGATAGTTCCAGTTCCAGTGCAGGAACAGGGTCTCGGGTTCTACTCCAACCTAAATGCAAAAAGGAGGGGATCTAGTAGAGCGAAAAAGTCAAAGATATCAAACTCCTTACAAACAAATAGATCCTTCATTCTATTAAAAAAACAAATGTGTGAGTGTAGGGATAGTACGGGCGCTGGAAGCTAAAGATATCTAAGATATGAATACTAATGGGAAAATCACAAGGGGAGTTAACACGATATCCTAACTATTAAGTGAAATTAAAGATAATCAAATAAACATATAATATGAAAAAATATCTAAAATATCTTGAGGGGTCATATAATAAAAATAATTTGATTATCTTTAATTTCACTTAATAGTTAGGATATTGTGTTATCTCCCCTTGTGATTTATCCCATTAGTATTCATATCTTGGATATCTTTAGCTTCCAGCGCCCTTACTATCCCTACACTTCTACTCCAACATATTTGTGGTTCCCAAAAAAGAGGGAACTTTCCGTCCCATTCTAGACTTGAAGTGTCTATTCACAGGGACAATCATACATTCCTGAGATTTGCCTTTCTGGACAAACATTTCTAGTTTGTGGCCCTTCTATTTGGTCTAGCCACGGCTCCCAGAATTTTTTCAATGGTTCTGGGGGCTCTTTTGACAGTGATCCTTTCCTGTGGAATTGCTCTGGCACCCTACCTGGATGACATATTGGTTCAGGCGCCATCTTTTCAGCAAGCAAAATCTCACACAGAGATATTGTTGTCTTTTCTTCATTCCCATGGATGGAATGTGAATCTGGAAAAAGCTCCCTTTCCCCTGCTACAAGAGTAGTGTTCTTAGGGACCATAATAGATTCTCTATTTATGAAGATTTTCTGACAGAGGTCAGGAAAAACAAAATCATTTCTACTTGCCTCTCTCTTCAGGCTACTGCTCATCCTTTAGTGGCTCAATGTATGGAGGTAATCTGTCTGATGGTGGCTTCCATGGACATCATTCCTTTTGCTCGATTCCATTTGAGAGCTCTAAAGTTGTGCATGCTTAGACAATGGAATGGCGACCATGCAAATCTATCTCAGAGAATAGAGTTAGATCAGTCGTCAAGGGACTCTCTCCCATGCTGGATTTCTCAGGAACATCTGTCTCAGGGCACATGCTTTTGGAGACCTTCCTGTGTGATCGTGACCATGGATGCCAGCCTGCTGGGCTGGGGAGCAGTCTGGAACTTGTTAGAAGCTTGGGGCCTTTGGACTCTGGAGGAGTCTGCTCTTCCCATCAACATTTTGGAGTTGAGGGCGATTTGCAATGCTCTTTTGGCTTGGCCTCAGTTGTCCTCAGCACAGTTTATCAGGTTCCAGTCAGACAACATAACCTCTCTGGCATACATCAATCACCAGGGAGGAACTCAGAGTTCCTTAGCCATGAAGGAGGTAACTCGAATTCTTCAGTGGGCAGAGACCCACAATTGCTGTCTATCTGCCATCCACATTCCAGGAGTAGACAACTGGGAAGTGGATTTTCTGAGCAGACAGACTTTTCATTCTGGGGAGTGGGAACTCCATCCGGAGGTGCTTTCCAGCTTAGTCTTCAAATGGGGGGTGCCGGAGTTAGATCTGATGGCGTCCAGTCAGAATTCCAAGCTTCCAAGGTACGGTTCAAGGTCAAGAGATCCGCAGGCCGTTCTGATAGATGTGTCCACCAAATGTGATATGGGGTACCTTCTGAGCATTTTCTGCAGCATCGGTTAGATGCTTCAGGAAAAATATATTTTAGCCTGTGAGGGTAAGGTACCACCTAAGAAGAAATTTATAATTGGTTTCCAACAGGGCAGAGGAGTGTGCGGATTTGGCGGTGTTGTGGTACCATTCTTGTTCTGTAAGGGTATATTGTAGTTCCCTATCCAGGATACAATCATCGATGTATTTAAATTTCAGAAGGTGTTATGAGAAGCAGATACAACATGGAAATGGAGTGTGGGGGGGAAGGAATCAAGCAACGTTTTTCTAGAGGTGTACGATCTCTTAGTATCAAGTGTTTGAGTTTATGCGTGTCAACAAAATGTTTAAGTTGTAAGTACCTGAACCAATGAGTAAATTGTACAATGTTGAGGCTTTCCAGATGTTGTTTAGGCATCAGTTTGCCTGCATCTAACAATGTGTACAGAGGAAGTAAATTACACAAGTTATCTATTAAATTTGGGGTTACAGACACCCCTATTGGAAAGTCAGCATTGGACAACGCAGTTTTCAATGGAGAAGGGATTGTGGAAAGGTTCTGATGCGTATGTAACACACGTGACCATATTGCAAAAGTTTATTTTTTAACGGGATCATTTTTGATAAGAGGTGGTTGGTTAACTTGGTGTAAATATCTTTAATGGTGTGAATCCTAGGGCTACTCTTGAAGTAGAATTAAAATTCCTAGAATTGTATCTTTTTATTTAGGAAGGCCTGAAGAAGGGATTGTCAGTCAGTACCATGAAGGGTCAGATTTCTGCTTTATCTGTTTTACTACATAAACGTTTGGCGGATGTGCAATCTTTTTGTCAGGCTTTGGTCAAAATCAGGCCTGTATTTAAGTCTGTTGCTCCTCCTTGGAGCCTTAACCTTGTTCTTAAAGTTTTACAGCTGGCTCCATTTGAGCCGTTGCATTCCATAGACATTAAGTTGATATCTTGGAAGGTTTTGTTTCTTGTTGCTATCTCTTCTGCTCGAAGAGTCTCCGAACTCTCAGCTCTGCAGTGTGATTCCCCTTATCTTATTTTTTAATGCCTATAAGGCGGTTCTTCGTACTAAGTTAGGTTTCCTTCCTAAGGTTTTTTCTAATAGAAATATCAATCAGGATATTGTTGTTCCCTCTCTGTGTCCTAATCCTTCTTCTTCCAAAGAACGTTTCTTACACAATTTGGATGTTGTATGCGCTCTCAAATTCTACTTAGAGGCGACTAAGGATTTTTGCCAGTCCTCCCCCCTCTTTGTCTGTTTCTCTGGGAAACATAAAGTTCTGAAAGCTACTGCTACTACTCTTTCTTTTTGGTTACAAAGTATAATTTGTTTGGCTTATGAGAATGTTGGACAGCAGCCTCCTGAGAAAATTACGGCTCATTCCACAAGAGCTGTTTCCTCTTCTTGGGCTTTCAAAAATTAAGCTTCAGTGGAACAAATTTGCAAGGCTGCAATTTGGTCTTCTCTACATACTTTTTCCAAATTTGATACTTTTGCCTCGGCTGAGGCTTCTTTTGGGAGAAAGGTTCTTCATGCGGTGGTGCCTTTTGATTAGGACTGCCTGTCTTGTCCCTCCCTATTTATCCGTGTCCTCTAGCTTGGGTATTGGTTCCCAACAGAAATTATTCAAGCCGTGGACTCACTATATCTTTGGAAAGAAAAACTAAATTTATGCTTACCTAATAAATTTGTTTCTTTCCAGATCTGGTGAGTCCTCGACCCCACCCTTTATTTTAAGATAGTTCTTTTGACTATAACCTCAGGCACCTCTACACCTTGTGTTACTCCTTTTTCTCCATTTCCCTTTGGTCAAATGACTGGGGGTTATGGGTAAGGGAGTGATACTTAACAGTTTAACTGTGGTGCTCTTTGATTCCTCCTGCTGGCCAGGAGTGATATTCCCAACAGTAATTACCAAGCCGTGGACTCATCTAACCCGGAAAGAAACACATTTATCAGGTAAGCATAAATTTTGTTTTTTGTAGCTATTATCCACCCTAACCAACACAGTACAAGGGCTACTACCAGGTATCTATTATTTGAACTTTAGCTTTGCCATGCAGGACCCCCAAGTCTCTTTTCAACCCTTAACTAATGTATAACAAAAACAAGCCTGTGACACATATGTTAAGACATACCCCATCCTGTTTATAAGATGCCACATCAGCATCTGTGTCAGCATGCTGAGTTGATACACAGCTCTATCATTTAAATAGTTTTTCCAAATTTTTGGAGTCCGTTGCAACCCTCTGAAGATGCATGTCCAGCATGCTCAGTTTATGAGCTGGCAGATCGGAGCTAAGCTGGGTACAGTGACTATAACTGAAAAGCTGGATTCCAGGATACCAGCACATGCCTCAATATTGAAAGATGTCAGGATCCTGCCAAGTTACCCTCTATCCCTGGCAGACTAAACCAATAAGCTTCTACAGGTCAGTTGTCCTGATGGAGAAAAAGGGTAACTGCTCCTCCTGTGACTCACA
The DNA here is from genome assembly GCF_027579735.1 of Bombina bombina. NCBI lineage: Eukaryota > Metazoa > Chordata > Amphibia > Anura > Bombinatoridae > Bombina > Bombina bombina. The sequence continues at coordinate 868,078,153 of NC_069503.1, read as the reverse complement.
ATGAGGAAGTCAAACAATGGCACTTTCCCAGGTCTAGCTGCACACCACCTTCACTTGTTAGGGTTAATAAAGAATTGCCAGCTGTCCTATACAAAAATACGGTATAGCTGTTGAGTGGCTGTGTGAAAGTATTAGGCAGGATTATGTTCAGACCTCATGAACCCTGATAATCCCATCATGCTCACATCAGACCTCAGATCAAACCCCATATCCCTGCAGCACCTGTATTCATATACCCACATCAGGCCCATAGGGTCAAGCCCATTTAGTAAAATGACCAGTTTCTTGCATAGATTCTACTGAACAACCATCTTAAATACCAGAATATCTGGTTAAATACTGGGCACCTGATAAGCCCACAGATAGCTCAATTGGAATTTAGAAGGTTGAGATAAAATAACCATTTTAAACTTTATTAATATAGTAATTTAAAAAATGGTAATATACAGTTACAAATGCTTTCTTGGCTCAAAAATGTTATATACTAGGCATTTCCACTTTCTTCAATTGCTGTATGATTTTATGCATTCATTCACTAGCGCTCAACTTTAGAGAGTCTGTTTCAGCTGTAGAGAATTTTTTGAAAGTGTCTAAACAAAACACATTTAGTTAAAGTGATGATAAAGTTTCCATGTTTTAAAATCAGGTCCAGAATCTACGCAATATTTTAGATGGATTTTGAATGATCACTTCTAATGAAGATGCACTGTAGTTTACTTTTTAATCTAGCCATGCCATTCTAATACCCCGCGCTCTGGCCACCAACTTCAAAACTCTTTTTTTTTTGGTAAGCTAACAGTTTGAGCTGTTCTCCAATCGGCGCTCTAGCCGTACGGCACCTTTTTTTGTAGCTAGAGCACCGATTGGAGAACAATTGAAACCGTTAGCTTACCCCCACAAAAAGAAAAGTAACAGGCATATTAGAATGGTACAAGTTCCAATTTCCTGTGTGGGAACAGGAAATTGGATTCACATAAAGACATTTGGAACAACTTAGAAAATCGCATTAAAACATCATATCTGTGTTTGGTTATAATAGCTTCATAGTATAGAGGGTGCAATATAATGATTTTGGCTATGTTGATTTTAATTTTCTAATTTAAATTTAGTTCAATAGTAAATAGCCAAACACGGATATTTAGACAAATCACGGAAATTCGAATTACGTCATAACCAATGAGAGAATCTGAATCTCAAACGAATAGTATTCTGTGTATAGTTCCATTTCAGGTCTGCCGGAATCACATGATGTTCAGTGTCCTATGGTTGCAGAGTATCAGACATGCCATATGTTGTATTGCTAGTAAATCCATAATTTCTTTGGACCAATGGCGTTAGTCTTATGTAAATAATACACCGTTAATCTACAAAATAAATGACAAGTGAACAGTAAATGTCCTTAATCAAGGTTTATAAGTAGATTGCATCTATATGAGAAAAAAACAATAAAAATTATATAGTTGGTATTAAAGAACCTAACTAATCTTTGTTTACATAACTTTTTAACATTAGTGATAACAAAGTATATGGCCCTGGAAACCTTTTTCATAACATTACGTGCTAAAGGCGTGATATTTAGACATCATTTGAATACATTTGTAAGATATAAAATGGTGAAATGTATATAACAAAAAAGTGAAAAAAGACAATATTTTAATGTATTGTGACATTTAAAGAGACAGTGTCCCAAATATTTATATAAAAAAATTCAAGTGCTATTCCTATTTTAAAGTGCTAATTTATGATCTTATAGTCATAAAGAACTAAAGAGAACTCATTTTAGTTTTAATCTTGAGTAATTTTCAGACAAATGCTGCTATTCTAATATCCTTATTCAGACCCCAGTGATTATAGGTTCTTAAGGTATGGATCCACTAAAGTTCCCTTCTATCTAACTCATCTTCCAGTTTACCTCCTCTCCAATGTGTGGATACCTTTTCTATACCCATCCACAGGAATTTTTTAGATTCAAATTTTTGACATGTATTGCAGTGTAAAGGTACCCCATGAACTTCATGTTTTTTATCAATTTTGTTTAGATGTTCTAAAATACGTGTTTTCAAAAATCTAGTGGTTTGACCTAAATATTGAATTTTGGAATTACATTGTAGGAGATATATGACAATATTAGTTTAACAGGTGATAAAATCCTTGATTATAAAGGTTTTACCAGTAGTTGATGATACAAAAAATTTATGTGTACGTTTAGTATAATTGCAACCTTTACAGCGGCCACAGGTATAGAAGCCTTGTAAGTTTGAAATAGACATTGGAATTTTGGGGGCCATCCCTTTTATTAAGGAAGGTGCTAGCTTCTGTTTAAAGTTAGTACCCCTTCTAAACGTAATTTGTGGTTTATTGGGTATGATATTTCCCAAAATGTTGTAACTTTTTAAAACATGCCAGTGCTTCTTTATGATATTTTTGATCTGGTTATGTCCAGAGTTATAGGTGGTTATAAACCTAGGAAATAATTGTGTATTTGTTAATTCACGTTTTTTACCCTGTAGTAATTTTTCCCGATCTAATTGTCTCACTTCTTGTCTATCAGATTCAAGGATTGCCTTTTTGTATCCTTTTTCTAGAAATCTTGATTTTAATATCTTGGATTCTTCTATGTAATTTTTTAATTTGTCACAGTTATGTCTTATGCATTGAAACTGCCCTTTTGGAATTGCTTTAAGCCATGATGGATGATGTTGACTATCATGTTGTATATAAGTATTTACATCACATTGTTTGAAATGTGTCTTTGTATGAATAACGCCATTGATAACTGTAATGGCTAAATCTAGAAAAATGGCCTGATTTTCATGTATTTCTGGGGTTAATAAGATATTCATATTATTACTATTTAGTTGGAAGATGAAAAGTTGAAGAGATTCTAAGTCCCCTTTCCAGTTACGCAATACATCATCAATATATCTTCGCCATGTCACCAGGTCCGCCCCAAGCACGTCATTGGACCATACATATTGATGTTCAAAGTGGTCCATATAAATATTGGCATAACTTGGGTCGAACCTGGTGTCCATGGCGGTTCCACATGTTTGTAAGTATTGCATATTATTAAACCAAAAAAAATATGTGTTAAAAAAAAATCGATAGCCAAGATGATAAACTCAAGTAATGAATTGGGCAAATTGGGATCTTGTTCTAATTTCCATCTAACTGCCTCTATACCTTTATGGTGATCTTTGATGGAATATAGAGATGTTACATCCATGGTGACTCAGAGGAAACCTTGTTCCTATTTCATTTTATTGATAGTGTTTAGAACATGGGAAGTATCTTTTAAATATGATTTAGCATTGTGTGCATATGGCTGTAGAAAAAAATCAATAAAAGCAGAAAGGTTTGAAGTTAATGAATCAATCCCACTAATTGGGCGTCCAGGAGGTTTATCTGGATTTTTGTGCAGTTTAGGTAAAAAATAAAAAATAGGTGTTTTAGAGTCTGTTTTGTATAAGAATTCATATTCTTGTTCAGAGATGATTTATATATCTAATGCTTGAGTGAGCATTTCACATAATTCCTGACAAAAGATTTTTTTGGGGATTATTTTTTTATAATTTTGTATGTGTTTTCATCCAATAATATTCTATTTGCCTCCTCCATGTAGTATTCCCTATCCATGATAACAATACCGCCGCCCTTGTCGGCTTCTTTGATTATGATGTCTTCTCTCTTGATAAGATTTTTCAATGTGTCAGATTCTAATTTAGTCATGTTAAAAAACTTGGGGTTTTGTTGTATATTTTCTATATCTTTAAGAATCAGTTTACCAAACACATCCACACTTGAGCCTTTACAATGGCTTGGATAGAACCTGGAAGGGTTTTTAAATTTTGACCTAGGGTCTTTAGCCACAGGTGTATAACAAAGTGTATCCTTTTTAGCAAAAAATATTTTAATAGTAATATTTCTTATACATTTCTGGGCATCTATAAATAATTGAAAAGTATTCACGCCTTGTATAGGTATGAACTTAAGACCTTTAGTTAAAACCTTTTTACTCTTGTTCAGTAATTGTTTGTGATGATATATTATGAATCTCTATTCTATCTGTCTCCATCTTCTGTGTCTTTCTTCTACCTCCTCGCCCTCCCCTGTGAGGTCTGGTGTCCTTTCTCTTTTTCGTTGATTGGACCTGTCTAATTGTTGTGGGGCATAGTTGGAAATCCTTTTTGTCTAGGGGGGGAATATCTGTTCTGATGTACCCAATGTTGATTGGTTGGTGTGTGGTATAGGTCTGCTTTGTGTCTGTCTCGATTTTGTTTGGATAGAAAAGGATGTGTGTTGTTTTGGAATGATCTATTTTGATGTGTTATATTCTGATGAGTATTTGATTGAAAAGATCCATAATGCTGATCATTATTATGATGGTCTTTATTTATTCCCATCTTTCTCACATCATAATGATTCCCTGTGTTGTAATTGGATGCATTATTTATATCATAGTTATTATGACCATTGTTGTATCTAGGTTCATAATTTTTAAAATTTGATGCAATATGTCTATTTTGGTATTGGGGTTCTCTATATATTCTAGAATTGGAATTTGAATGTGATCTGTTTTATCCCAAGGTTTGTTTGGAAAATGTCTGCCTCTAGTGTGGTCAGATTGTCTCCCTCTAGTATAGTCAGATTGGTTGTTATCGGGTTGAGCATTCAAATTATTCTCTATGATTTTAACATATTGAGTGCCATTATCAAAATCCTCCTTATCTCTAAGGTATTTATTGAATTTTGAGCCCCCCAATCTGTTTGTCTAGCTCCTTAGCTTTATTCTTAATTTCTTCAAACGTATCACTGCATGATTTATTGATTAAAAAGGGATCTAACTAATTTTCCAAAGCTGCAATTTCTTTTTCGATACTTTTAAGTTTTATTTCTTGTGACTTGTATAATAAACTCACCAGCTCCGTAGAGCATTTGTGGAGGGCTGCATTCCATTTATCCATAAAGATTTTATCATTTGTTCTGAATGATGGAACTTTGTAAACTCTCAGGCCTCTAGGCACAATCCCTTCATTCAAATATTTATTTAAAAAGGTGATCTCCCACCATTTCTTAATTTCTTTAAGATATCATTTTTGTAATTTATTAGTTATTGTTTCCCAATTGGAAATTTCTCTATTAGTATCTTTAAATGTATTATTATATTTAGTTTGTCTGGTTGCCCTCCAATCATTGAGAGTGTTCTTAGCCATGTAGGAGATTAAACAATACAAGGTATACAGAAATTGTAAGATGACAAAAACAATACTCTGATACAGAAGTGAACTAAGAACTAATACTCTCCTTTATTCAAAACCGCTGCCTTCTGTCAGTCTCTCCCCAGGGACTGTGATAGATACAAAGTTTCAAAGGTAGATGGCGCTGGTCTTGGTATGGTACTATAAATATGTAGATATCTTCCAACTTTCTGATGGCAAAAGGAAACAGACTTGTTGTGTATATAAACACCAATCAATAAGGGTGCAGTATACTCAAAGCAAAGAAGCAATTCATTACTCCAAAGATGGTAAGAACGTATTTTTAATAGCTCAACGCGTTTCAACGTACATTGCTTTTAGCAATTTGGATTGGTATTATTGGAGTCTACCCTTGGTTTCCAGCTAACTGTGAGGTCATCTCTAGATGAGCAGACATCATACCTCTTACGGAGTGAGTATACTGCACCCTTATTGATTGGTGTTTATATACACAAGTCTGTTTCCTTTTGCCATCAGAAAATTGGAAGATATCTACATATTTATAGTACCATACCAAGACCAGCGCCATCTACCTTTGAAACTTTGTATCTATCACAGTCCCTGGGGAGAGACTGACAGAAGGCAGCGGTTTTGAATAAAGGAGAGTATTAGTTCTTAGTTCACTTCTGTATCAGAGTATTGTTTTTGTCATCTTATAAGTTCTGTATACCTTGTATTTGCTCCTATATTGTATTAGATTGGTACTGCTATATTAAAGAGTAAGCTACAGTGCATCTTCATTAGAAGTGATCAATTAAAGTCCATCTAAAATATCGCTTAGATTCCGGACCTGATTTTAAAACATGTAAAGTTTACCATCACTTTAATTTACCTGTTTTTCAGTGTTTTAGAATAATTTACTTGATAAATAAAAACACACTGGATATCATTTCAGTCCTGTATGCGCCACTCAGCTACTGAATAAAAAGAAGGTGCCATTTATTAATAATTTTATTTGCACATAGTATTCTTACTTTATGAATGACTTGTATTTTAAAGTTAGTACTGTGCATCCTCTTAAGCTTAAAAAAGGGAAAAATATTTCTGCTTAAACTATATTTTTTTTTCTTGGAAGGCCATAAATATTAGAATAAGAGAAATATACATATAGATCATCAAATTCAGAAATTTTAACTGAAATTTATAATACCTAATTCCGTATTAATGGCATGTCTCCAAAGGAGTCTTATCATAGAAAGTCAATTGCTTTATCTATAGCGGTCAAACCATGTCACAGTGTGATGCTACGGAAACCCATTGTTAGCCTTTTTTGTGGGAACTTCAAAACAGATCAGATAAATTCTTACTAAAGTTACTGGAATTTTTAAATAATACTGTTGTTCATTCTATTTTTTCCATAAATAATACCTACAAAAATATATTATTATATATACAGGTACAAAACCCTTTATCCAAACTCATTGGGATTAGAAAAAAGGCCTGGATTTCATATTTGTAAACTTGTATCTGTAAAATGGGACAGCTTGTATAGGAGATGAAAATAATCTTAAGTCATTTAGCCGATATATACATGTAACCTAAAGGTATTTTTATGTCATTTTATACATAGTGCCATCAGATAAAGAGTACAGAAATGTAATGGTTGCTGTTTAAAAGAAAAAATAGAATAGCATTTCCTTTTTAGTACTCAAAAACTAACCAAAGATGTAGGCAGAGAAGATTGTGAATTAATAGTTGTAACATTTTTAATTTTTAAGTAAAGATACAGAAAATGTATTTATACACATTAAACTAGTTAAAAAAAGTAATTCAAATAGGATATATACCCTGCAAAGAAAATTTCAATTAAACAATATTGATAATAAGATATTAGAAAACTTGAAAGAGACAAGACAATATGTGCTTGTATTATTGTTATTGTTTTATCATCATTGATTTATTTAAACAAATTGCACCCATGGACAGTGCTGCAGAATATGCTGGTGCTTTATAAATAAAGTATAATATTAATAATATAATATTTGTCTCTCTAAGAAGCCTGAAAACCCAAAGTGAACACAGTTTAGTTTACCCCAATATACTGTGTTGAAAAGACAAATCTTAGAAACATGAAGTGTGGAGCTATGAGAAGTCAGTACATTTAGTTAAATAGTTTCTATAAAGTCAAAGATATATTTGATGGCTTATAACAGATAAAAGGCTTCAGAGATAGCTCTTATGGAAATACACTTACTATGTATAACCTTAAACCTATAAGGTAAGGGGAACCTCCTGGCACTTATCTCTCACTGTTTCTGCCGTGTCTTCTAGTTGGAACTTGCTTGTTGTAGGTGCTATCTAGTAAAATCAGATATGCACTCACATTTATAGCCCTCAAAATATATCATGAGGTATAAAGAAAGCTCAGTGAAGTCTTGGCAAATAGATAAGTTAGTTGACTGCTTTGTTGGGTGTAAGTGATAATATTCCATGTTTAAAGTCTGGATAGGGTATTATAAGTCCAAAGTCTAGGTTTCTCTTGTTAAGTGTAGTCAGTCCACGGGTCATCCATTACTTATTGAATATATCTCTTCCTAACAGGAAGCTGCAAGAGGATCACCCAAGCAGAGCTGCTATATAGCTCCTCCCCTCACATGTCATATTCAGTCATTCTCTTGCAGCCTAACTAAAGATAGGTCGCTGTGAGAGGTCTGTGGTGTTTTTTAACTTAGTTTATTTCTACAATCAAAAGTTTGTTATTTTAAATGGCACCGGAGTGTGCTGTTTATTCTCAGGCAGCATTAGAAGAAGAATCTGCCTGCGTTTTCTATGATCTTAGCAGACGTAACTAAGATCCACTGGCTGTTCTCATCTGAGGAGTGAGGTAACTTCAGAGAAGGGGAATAGCATGCAGGGCCCCCCTGCAAATGAGGTATGTGCAGTAATTATTTTTCTGAGGAATGGAATTGACTGAGAAAATACTGCTGATACCAATGTAAAGTAAGTTCAGCCTTAAATGCAGTGATAGCGACTGGTATTAGGCTGATGAGTGTGTGTACACTGAATGTATTTTTCTAAGGAATGGAATTGACTCTGAAAATACTGTTAATACTGAAATAATGTATGAGACTTAACTGCAGTAAAAGCGACTGGTAGCAGGCTTATTAATAACAATTCATAACTTTTCAAATGTATGTTTAAAACGTTTACTGGCATGTTAATCGTATTTTGTGAGGTACTTGGTGATAAAACTTATTGGGGCATGATTTTTACCACATGGCCATCTTTGTTTTCTGCATAGAAACAGTTTTCTGAGCTTCCCCACTGTTGTAATATGAGTGGGAGGGGCCTATTTTAGCGCTTTTTTTGCGCAGTAAAAATTCAGTCACAATCTGTCTACTTCATCCTCCATGATCCAGATCGTCTCTAGAGAGCTCAGGAGTCTTCAAAATTCATTTTGAGGGAGGTAATCAGTCACAGCAGACCTGTGACAGTGTGTTTTGACTGTGAGAAAAATGTTAATTATTACATTATTATCCGTTTTTGGGTATTAAGGGGTTAATCATCCATTTGCTGGTGTTTGCAATCCTTTGCTAACTTAATGCATTTACTGTGAAAAATTGGTTGCTATAACTATTTTGGTTCATTGTTATTTCAACTGTGACAGCTTTTTGTGCTTCTTAAAGGCACAGTAGCGTTTTTTATATTGCTTGTAAATTTATTTAGAAAAGTATTTCCAAGCTTGCTAGTCTCATTGCTAGTCTGTTTAAACATGTCTGACACAGATGAATCTCTTTGTTCACTATGTTTAAAGGCCAATGTGGAGCCCAATAGAAATTTGTGTACTAATTGCATTGATGCTACTTTAAATAAAAGTCAATCTTTACATGTAAAGAAATTATCACCAGACAACGAGGGGGAAGTTATGCCGACTAACTCTCCTCACGTGTCAGTACCTTCGCCTCCCGCTCAGGAGGTGCGTGATTTTGTGGCGCCAAGTACATCAGGGAGGCCCTTACAAATCACTTTGCAAGACATGGCTACTGTTATGACAGAAGTATTATCTAAATTGCCAGAATTAAGAGGCAAGCGCGATAGCTCTGGGTTAAGGACATAGCGCGCGGATGAGGTGAGAGCCATGTCAGATACTGCGTCACAGTTTGCAGAACGTGAAGACGGAGAGCTTCATTCTGTGGGTGACGGATCTGATCCAGGGAGACTGGATTCAGAGATTTCTAATTTTAAATTTAAGCTTGAGAACCTCCGCATATTGCTAGGGGAGGTATTAGCGGCTCTGAATGATTGTAACACGGTTGCAATTCCAGAAAAATTATGTAGGTTGGATAGATACTATGCGGTACCGGTGTGTACTGACGTGTTTCCTATACCTAAAAGGCTTACAGAGATTATTAGCAAGGAGTGGGATAGACCTGGTGTGCCTTTTTCCCCTCCTCCCATATTTAGGAAAATGTTTCCTATAGACGCCACCACACGAGACTTATGGCAGACGGTCCCTAAGGTGGAGGGAGCAGTTTCTACTTTAGCTAAGCGTACCACTATCCCGGTGGAGGATAGTTGTGCCTTTTCAGATCCAATGGATAAGAAATTAGAGGGTTACCTTAAGAAAATGTTTGTTCAACAAGGTTTTATCTTACAGCCCCTTGCATGCATTGCGCCTGTCACTGCTGCGGCGGCATTCTGGTTTGAGTCTCTGGAAGAGGCCATTCGCACAGCTCCATTGGATGAAATTATGAACAAGCTTAAAGCACTTAAGCTAGCTAACGCATTTGTTTCTGATGCCGTCGTACATTTAACCAAACTTACGGCTAAGAACTCCGGATTCGCCATCCAAGCGCGCAGAGCGCTATGGCTTAAATCCTGGTCAGCTGACGTGACTTCTAAATCTAAATTGCTTAATATTCCTTTCAAAGGGCAGACCTTATTCGGGCCCGGCTTGAAAGAAATTATAGCTGACATTACGGGAGGTAAGGGCCATGCTCTACCTCAGGACAGGGCCAAATCAAAGGCCAAACAGTCTAATTTTCGTGCCTTTCGTAACTTCAAGGCAGGAGCAGCATCAACTTCCTCCGCTCCAAAACAGGAAGGAGCTGTTGCTCGTTACAGGCAGGGCTGGAAAGTTAACCAGTCCTGGAACAAGGGCAAGCAGGCCAAGAAACCTGCTGCTGCCCCCAAGACAGCATGAAGAGAGGGCCCTCTATCCGGAAACGGATCTAGTGGGGGGCAGACTTTCTCTCCTCGCCCAGGCTTGGGCAAGAGATGTCCAGGATCCCTGGGCGTTGGAGATCATATCTCAGGGATATCTCCTGGACTTCAAAACTTCTCCTCCACGAGGGAGATTTCATCTTTCAAGGTTATCAGCAAACCAAATAAAGAAAGAGGCGTTTCTACGCTGTGTACAAGACCTCTTACTAATGGGGGTGATCCACCCAGTTCCGCGGACGGAACACGGGCAGGGATTCTATTCAAATCTATTTGTGGTTCCCAAGAAAGAGGGAACCTTCAGACCAATCTTGGACTTAAAAATCCTAAACAAATTTCTAAGAGTTCCATCATTCAAAATGGAAACTATTCGAACCATCCTTCCCATGATCCAAGAGGGTCAGTACATGACCACAGTGGACTTAAAGGATGCCTACCTTCACATACCGATTCACAAGGATCATTATCGGTACCTAAGATTTGCTTTCCTAGACAGGCATTACCAGTTTGTAGCTCTTCCCTTCGGATTAGCTACGGCTCCAAGAATCTTTACAAAAGTTCTGGGCTCACTTCTGGCGGTACTAAGACCGCGAGGCATAGCGGTGACTCCGTACCTAGACGACATTCTGATACAAGCGTCAAGTTTTCAAACTGCCAAGTCTCATACAGAGATAGTTCTGGCATTTCTGAGGTCGCATGGGTGGAAGGTGAACGTGGAAAAGAGTTCTCTATTACCACTTACAAGAGTTCCCTTTCTAGGGACTCTTATAGATTCTGTAGAGATGAAAATTTACCTGACAGAGGCCAGGTTATTAAAACTTCTAAATGCTTGCCGTGTCCTTCATTCCATTCCACACCCGTCAGTAGCTCAGTGCATGGAAGTAATCGGCTTAATGGTAGCGGCAATGGACATAGTACCATTTGCGCGCCTGCATCTCAGACCGCTGCAATTGTGCATTCTAAGTCAGTGGAACGGGGATTACTCAGATTTGTCCCCCCTACTAAATCTGGATCAAGAGACCAGAGATTCTCTTCTATGGTGGCTTTCTCGGCCACATCTGTCCAAGGGGATGACCTTTCGCAGGCCAGATTGGACGATTGTAACAACAGACGCCAGCCTTCTAGGCTGGGGCGCAGTCTGGAACTCCCTGAAAGCTCAGGGATTATGGACTCAGGAGGAGAAACTCCTCCCAATAAATATTCTGGAATTAAGAGCAATATTCAATGCTCTCCTAGCTTGGCCTCAGTTAGCAACTCTGAGGTTCATCAGATTTCAGTCGGACAACATCACGACTGTGGCTTACATCAACCATCAAGAGGGAACCAGAAGTTCCCTAGCGATGTTGGAAGTCTCAAAGATAATTCGCTGGGCAGAGTCTCACTCTTGCCACCTGTCAGCGATTTACATCCCAGGCGTGGAGAACTGGGAGGCGGATTTTCTAAGTCGCCAGACTTTTCATCCGGGGGAGTGGGAACTTCATCCGGAGGTCTTTGCTCAACTGATTCATCGTTGGGGCAAACCAGATCTGGATCTCATGGCGTCTCGTCAGAACGCCAAGCTTCCTTGTTACGGATCCAGGTCCAGGGACCCGGGAGCGGTGCTGATAGATGCTCTGACAGCCCCTTGGGTCTTCAACATGGCTTATGTGTTTCCACCATTCCCGATGCTTCCTCGTTTGATTGCCAAGATCAAACAGGAGAGAGCTTCGGTGATTCTGATAGCGCCTGCGTGGCCACGCAGGACCTGGTATGCAGACCTAGTGGACATGTCGTCCTGTCCACCGTGGTCTCTGCCTCTGAGACAGGACCTTCTAATTCAGGGTCCTTTCAACCATCCAAATCTAATTTCTCTGAGGCTGACTGCATGGAGATTGAACGCTTGATTCTATCAAAGCGTGGCTTCTCGGAGTCGGTTATTGATACCTTAATACAGGCTAGGAAGCCTGTTACCAGAAAAATTTACCATAAGATATGGCGTAAATATTTATATTGGTGCGAATCCAAGAGTTACTCATGGAGTAAGGTTAGGATTCCTAGGATATTGTCCTTTCTACAAGAGGGTTTAGAAAAGGGCTTATCTTCTAGTTCGTTAAAGGGACAGATTTCTGCTCTGTCTATTCTTCTACACAAACGTCTGGCTGAAGTTCCAGACGTTCAGGCTTTTTGTCAGGCTTTAACTAGGATTAAGCCTGTGTTTAAGACTGTTGCTCCGCCGTGGAGCTTAAACTTAGTTCTTAATGTTCTTCAAGGCGTTCCATTTGAACCCCTTCATTCCATTGATATCAAGCTGTTATCCTGGAAGGTTTTGTTTTTGATGTGATTCTCCTTATCTGATTTTTCATTCAGACAAGGTAGTTCTGCGTACTAAACCTGGGTTCTTACCTAAGGTAGTTACTAACAGGAATATCAATCAAGAGATTGTTGTTCCATCACTGTGTCCTAACCCTTCTTCAAAGAAGGAACGACTTTTGCATAATCTGGACGTAGTCCGTGCCCTGAAGTTCTATTTGCAGGCAACTAAAGATTTTCGTCAAACTTCTTCCCTGTTTGTCATTTACTCTGGACAGAGAAGAGGTCAAAAGGCTTCGGCTACCTCTCTCTCTTTTTGGCTTCGTAGCATAATACGTTTAGCCTATGAGACTGCTGGACAGCAGCCTCCTGAAAGGATTACAGCTCATTCTACTAGAGCTGTGGCTTCCACCTGGGCCTTTAAAAATGAGGCCTCTGTTGAACAGATTTGCAAGGCTGCGACTTGGTCTTCGCTTCACACCTTTTCAAAATTTTACAAATTTGACACTTTTGCTTCTTCGGAGGCTATTTTTGGGAGAAAGGTACTTCAGGCAGTGGTTCCTTCTGTTTAATGTTCCTGCCTTGGTATTCCATAAGTAATGGATGACCCGTGGACTGACTACACTTAACAAGAGAAAATATAATTTATGCTTACCTTATAAATTTATTTCTCTTGTAGTGTAGTCAGTCCACGGCCCGCCCTGTCTTTAAGGCAGTTCTAAATTTTAATTAAACTCCAGTCATCACTGCACTCTATGGTTTCTCCTTTCTCGTCTGCTTTGGTCGAATGACTGAATATGACATGTGAGGGGAGGAGCTATATAGCAGCTCTGCTTGGGTGATCCTCTTGCAGCTTCCTGTTAGGAAGAGATATATTCAATAAGTATTGGATGACCCGTGGACTGACTACACTACAAGAGAAATAAATTTATCAGGTAAGCATAAATTATGTTTTTAAAACATGCAAAAAAAGGTCTGCAAGTAGGATAATTCTCTGCGCGTTTTGAAGGATACAATATTCCCTCTTTAAAAGAGAAAAATTTGCCTCAGATGAAGAAAGAATATTGTATTCTTCAAAAGGCATAAGAAGTAATCCTACTTGGATTTTTTATTGTTTAAAAACCCAAACTTTAGACTTCTAATACCCTATCCAGACTTTATACTTGGGATATTTATATATATCTATATATCTATATATATATATATATATATATATATATATATATATATATATATATATATATATATATATATATATATATATATATATCTGAACAAAAAAACTTGCACTCTCTGGTCTTTTTAAAAAAACTTTTTACTGTGAAAAGTAGTGACGTTTCGGGGACCAAATATCCCCTTCCTCAGACCAGATATTTGGTCCCTGAAACGTCACTACTTTTCACAGTAAAGAGTTTTTTAAAACTCGTGCAAGTTTTTTGTTTAGCTGTATTTAAACTGTACTAGCACCCTTACAGTTGCTGGACTAAGTGGGAGTGCTCTCCTTTGTTACTGTATATATATATATATATATATATATATATATATATATATATATATATATATATATATATATATATATATATTCAATCATTTAACTGCCATGTAAATATTAAATTACATTTTATTATGTGTTTTGTATTTTTGCAATTACAGAACATAATGAGTTTTACCTACAGTAATTCATACACATTTTACAGGTTAAACAAAAAATATAATTTAATAGGCAGACCACCATGAAGTATTAATAGGTTCAACATCAGGTTGTAATCTGAATGGTAGCTGTGCACTCTTCTGAATCAGTCTCTGGGTTCCTTGTACTCATTGGTACTGTAAGGTTCTGGTGTAGTATATTAACTGTCTTATTGATATGTGTCATAGGTTCTATACAAAGCATAATTGCCAAGAGTATCAGTTATCAAACAGTGTTTTTTTTCTTTGTTTAAGATATATTCAGTGTTGCATTATTTTACTGGTTTCCATACCTAAAAACGTATATTGTGAGCTATAAACATTACACAGAAAACTATTTAGCATCTTTTTTCTTTTTATATATATATATATATATATATATATATATATATATTTCTCCAACATTGGTGTGTCCGGTCCACGGCGTCATCCTTACTTGTGGGATATTCTCCTCCCCAACAGGAAATGGCAAAGAGTCCCAGCAAAGCTGGTCACATGATCCCTCCTAGGCTCCGCCCACCCCAGTCATTCTCTTTGCCGTTGCACAGGCAACATCTCCACGGAGATGGTTAAGAGTTTTTTGGTGTTTAAATGTAGTTTTTATTCTTCTATCAAGTGTTTGTTATTTTAAAATAGTGCTGGTATGTACTATTTACTCTGAAACAGAAAAGGATGAAGATTTCTGTTTGTAAGAGGAAGATGATTTTAGCAGACAGTAACTAAAATCGATTGCTGTTTCCACATAGGACTGTTGAGATGAAGTAACTTCAGTTGGGGGAAACAGTTAGCAGACTCTTCTGCTTAAGGTATGACTAGCCATATTTCTAACAAGACTGTGTAATGCTGGAAGGCTGTCATTTCCCCTCATGGGGACCGGTAAGCCATTTTCTTAGTCAAAAACAAACAGAATAAAGGGCTTATTATGGGCTAAAAAACTGGTAGACATTTTTATGGGCTAAATCGATTGCTTTATTTGTGCATATTATTCAAATTTAGGCTAACAATTGACATTTATAATCTTGGGGAACGTTTATAAAACGGCAGGCACTGTATTGGACACCTTTTTCAGTCAGGGGGCCTTTCTAGTCATAGACTGAGCCTCATTTTCGCGCCATTAATGCGCAGTTGTTTTTTGAGAGCAGGCATGCATGTGTGAGGATCTAAGAATCTCTGAAAAAGCTTTTAGAAGGCGTCATTTGGTATCGTATTCCCCTCAGGGCTTGGTTGGGTCTTAGCAAAGACTGTATCTGGGACTGTATAGGGGTTAAATTGAAAAACGGCTCCGGTTCCGTTATTTTAAGGGTTAAAGCTCTGAAATTTGGTGTGCAATACTTTTAAGGCTTTAAGACACTGTGGTGAGAATTTGGTGATTTTTGAACAATTCCTTCATACTTTTTCACATATTCAGTAATAAAGTGTTTTCTGTTTGAAATTTAAAGTGACAGTAACGGTTTTATTTTAAAACGTTTTTTGTGCATTGTTGACAAGTTTAAGCCTGTTTAACATGTCTGTACCTTCAGATAAGCTATGTTCTATGTGTATGAAAGCAAATGTGTCTCCCCATTTAAATTTATGTGATAATTGTGCCATAGCGTCCAAACAAAGTAAGGACAGTACTGCCACAAATAATGATATTGCCCAAGATGATTCCTCAAATGAGGGGAGTAAACATGATACTACATCATCTCCTACTGTGTCTACACCAGTTTTGCCCATGCAGGAGGCCCCTAGTACATCTAGTGCGCCAATACTTATTACCATGCAACAATTAACGGCTGTAATGGATAACTCCATAGCAAATCTTTTATCCAAAATGCCTACTTATCAGAGAAAGCGCGATTGCTCTGTTTTAAACACTGAAGAGCAAGAGGACGCTAATTGTTCTGTCATACCCTCACACCAATCTGAAGGGGCCATGAGGGAGGTTTTGTCTGAGGGAGAAATTTCAGATTCAGGAAAAATTTCTCATCAAGCTGAACCTGATGTTGTGACGTTTAAATTTAAATTAGAACATCTCCGCGCACTGCTTAAGGAGGTGTTATCTACTCTGGATGATTGTGACAATTTGGTCATTCCAGAGAAATTATGCAAGATGGACAGGTTCCTAGAGGTTCCGGTGCCCCCCGACGCTTTTCCTATACCCAAGCGGGTGGCGGACATAGTAAATAAAGAGTGGGAAAAGCCCGGCATACCTTTTGTTCCTCCCCCTATACTTAAGAAATTATTTCCTATGGTCGACCCCAGAAAGGACTTATGGCAGACAGTCCCCAAGGTCGAGGGGGCAGTTTCTACTCTAAACAAACGCACTACTATTCCTATCGAAGATAGTTGTGCTTTCAAAGATCCTATGGATAAAAAATTGGAAGGTTTGCTTAAAAAGATTTTTGTACAGCAAGGCTACCTTCTACAACCAATTTCATGCATTGTTCCTGTCACTACAGCAGCGTGGTTCTGGTTCGAGGAACTAGAAAAGTCGCTCAGTAGAGAAATTCCATATGAGGAGGTTATGGACAGAGTTCACGCACTTAAATTGGCTAACTCTTTTATTTTAGATGCCGCTTTGCAATTAGCAAAATTAGCGGCGAAAAATTCAGGGTTTGCTATTGTGGTGCGCAGAGCGCTTTGGCTAAAGTCTTGGTCAGCGGATGTGTCATCCAAGACAAAATTACTTAACATTCCTTTCAAAGGAAAAACTTTATTTGGACCTGATTTGAAAGAGATTATTTCAGACATCACTGGGGGAAAGGGCCACGCCCTTCCACAGGATAGGTCTTTTAAGGCTAAAAATAAGCCTAATTTTCGTCCCTTTCGCAGAAATGGACCAGCCTCTAATTCTGCATCCTCTAAGCAAGAGGGTAATGCCTCACAACCCAAACCAGCCTGGAAACCAATGCAAGGCTGGAACAAGGGTAAGCAGGCCAAGAAGCCTGCCACTGCTAACAAGACAGCATGAAGGAGTAGCCCCCGATCCGGGACCAGATCTGGTGGGGGGCAGACTCTCTCTCTTTGCTCAGGCTTGGGCAAGAGATGTTCATGATCCTTGGGCGCTAGAAATAGTTTCTCAAGGTTATCTCCTGGAATTCAAGGAACTACCCCCAAGGGGAAGGTTCCACAAGTCTCACTTATCCTCAAACCAAATAAAGAGACAGGCATTCTTACATTGTGTAGAAGACCTGTTAAAGATGGGAGTGATACACCCAGTTCCAATAAAGGAACAAGGAATGGGATTTTATTCCAATCTGTTCGTAGTTCCCAAAAAAGAGGGAATGTTCAGACCAATTTTGGATTTGAAGATCCTAAACAAATTTCTCAGGGTACCATCGTTCAAAATGGAAACTATTCGAACGATTCTACCCACCATCCAGGAAAGTCAATTTATGACTACCGTGGATCTAAAGGATGCGTACCTACATATCCCTATCCACAAGGAACATCATCAGTTCCTAAGGTTCGCTTTTCTGGACAAACATTACCAGTTTGTGGCTCTTCCATTCGGATTAGCCACTGCTCCAAGGATTTTCACAAAGGTGCTAGGGTCCCTTCTAGCGGTTTTAAGACCAAGGGGCATTGCAGTAGTACCTTACTTGGACGACATTCTAATACAAGCGTCGTCCCTGTCAAAGGCAAAGGCTCATACGGACATCGTTTTAGCCTTTCTCACATCTCACGGATGGAAGGTGAACAAAGAAAAGAGTTCTCTGTCCCCGTCAACAAGAGTTCCCTTCTTGGGAACAATAATATATTCCTTAGGAATGAGGATTTTTCTGACAGAGGTCAGAAAATCAAAACTTCTAAGCTCTTGTCAAGTGCTTCATTCTGTTCCTCGTCCTTCCATAGCGCAGTGCATGGAAGTAATAGGATTGATGGTTGCAACAATGGACATAGTTCCTTTTGCACGAATTCATCTAAGACCATTACAACTGTGCATGCTCAAACAGTGGAATGGGGATTATACAGACTTGTCTCCAATGATTCAAGTAGATCAAAAGACCAGAGATTCACTCCGTTGGTGGCTGACCCTGGACCATCTGTCCCAGGGAATGAGCTTCCGCAGGCCAGAGTGGGTCATTGTCACGACCGACGCCAGTCTAGTGGGCTGGGGTGCGGTCTGGGAATCCCTGAAAGCTCAGGGTCTATGGTCTCGGGAAGAGTCTCTTCTCCCGATAAACATTCTGGAACTGAGAGCGATATTCAATGCTCTCAGAGCTTGGCCTCAACTAGCAAAGGCCAAATTCATAAGGTTCCAATCAGACAACATGACGACTGTTGCGTATATCAATCATCAAGGGGGAACAAAGAGTTCCCTGGCGATGAAAGAAGTGACCAAAATAATTCAATGGGCGGAGGATCACTCCTGCCACTTGTCTGCGATCCACATCCCAGGAGTGGAAAATTGGGAAGCGGATTTTCTGAGTCGTCAGACATTTCATCCGGGGGAGTGGGAACTCCATCCGGAAATCTTTGCCAAAAAAGACATGGATCTGATGGCGTCTCGTCAGAACTTCAAGGTTCCTTGCTACGGGTCCAGATCCAGGGATCCCAAGGCGACTCTAGTAGATGCACTAGTAGCTCCTTGGACTTTCAACCTAGCTTACGTATTCCCACCGTTTCCTCTCATTCCCAGGCTGGTAGCCAGGATCAATCAGGAGAGGGCCTCGGTGATCTTGATAGCTCCTGCGTGGCCACGCAGGACTTGGTATGCAGACCTGGTGAATATGTCATCGGCTCCACCATGGAAGCTACCTTTGAGACAGGACCTTCTTGTTCAAGGTCCATTCGAACACCCAAATCTGGTATCCCTCCAGCTGACGGCTTGGAGAAACAGAATTTATGCTTACCTGATAAATTACTTTCTCCAACGGTGTGTCCGGTCCACGGCCCGCCCTGGTTTTTTAATCAGGTCTGATGAATTATTTTCTCTAACTACAGTCACCACGGTATCATATGGTTTCTCCTATATATATTTCCTCCTGTCCGTCGGTCGAATGACTGGGGTGGGCGGAGCCTAGGAGGGATCATGTGACCAGCTTTGCTGGGACTCTTTGCCATTTCCTGTTGGGGAGGAGAATATCCCACAAGTAAGGATGACGCCGTGGACCGGACACACCGTTGGAGAAAGTAATTTATCAGGTAAGCATAAATTCTGTTATATATATATATATTTATTTATTTATTTAAATATATATATATATATATATTATATATA
Organism: Bombina bombina; assembly: GCF_027579735.1. Lineage (NCBI taxonomy): Eukaryota > Metazoa > Chordata > Amphibia > Anura > Bombinatoridae > Bombina > Bombina bombina. The sequence continues at coordinate 868,058,551 of NC_069503.1, read as the reverse complement.
CATATATATAATATTGCTTGCATCTATTTTTTAGCATTATCTGAGAGTATCTTGTACTCATTGGTACTGTAAGGTTCTGGTGTAGTATATTAACTGTCTTATTGATATGTGTCATAGGTTCTATACAAAGCATAATTGCCAAGAGTATCAGTTATCAAACAGTGTTTTTTTTCTTTGTTTAAGATATATTCAGTGTTGCATTATTTTACTGGTTTTCATACCTAAAAACGTATATTGTGAGCTATAAATACTACACAGAAAACTATTTAGCATATTTTTTATTATATATATATATATATATATATATATATACAGTATATATAAATATATATAATATTGCTTGAATCTATTTTTTAGCATTATCTGAGAGCGCTGCGGAATCTGTTGGCGCTCTACAAATACCTGATAATAATAATAATAATATCTGATTTGTATCTTTGTTGGATAAACTGCTAATTTCTTACAGAGCCGCTTGAACTACATATTTTGTAGCTTTCCCACATCTGTTGGGAGTTTTGTTCCAGGGATTAACTAAACATTTTGTGAAACCATACTACCATACATCTCTAATAAATGCTCCTATTTATCTATCAAATCTATCTGTCAGTCTATCTATCTATCTATCTAGTGCACAAACTATATTCCTTGGAAAATTTAATGGGGACACAAAAAAGAACACAAAAATGTTTGAAATTAATATTATGAGGTGGAGATACAAAAGGAGGCAAAGACTGTGAAGGCGTTTATGATGGATTGGAAAAGCCTGGTCAAAGAACCACATATTGATCTTCCTTAACATGGGATGGTCGAGCTGATCTACAGGAATGTGGCTAGGGTGGAAAGTGTCCCTTCTTTTCTGTATGGTCTGTGCTTAATTCTAGTTTGTTAGATATCCGAAGGTTGATCATGGGAAAGTATCTGGGGATCACTTTTGCAGATGATATGGTAATGAGAATAATTGTAACATGGTTCATCATTTATTTTTTACAGGAAATAAGTGGCTGTAGTTTTTCAGTACTGCGTTTGTGGCTTCAGCATAAAGTTGTTATAAAACTAGCTAGCATGAGATAAATAAGGTGTTTTTTACATGATGCAGGTAAATATGCAACTGCTATGAGCAAGTGTGCAAGTGCTCAACGTGGTCTTAATTCCAGAATGAAGACTTCATATTGTTAAATATTGTAGTGTAAATAAAGATTGTGTAAACTATGCAAAGAGAAGTACAAAAATGAGACCACACATTACCATTTCTAGTAGCATTGGCAAACTTCAGAAAGAATGATGGAAATCAATAACACAGTCCTCGATTTTTGGATACTGTTGAACCAGTCATTAATACCTTTATGTTGTTTTAATAATTGGACACTAATAATGGACAAGTTGAGTAGGTCACTCCTAATTTACACACAAATAATGGAACTGACTATTAGTAGCTCAATATGTTTATAATAATAAATATACTGTATATACCTTTATGGAATCTTATATGTTTAAGTTTAGTCTTATAATATTTATTGATTGCTAAATTTCAAAGCCTGCCTCACCAAGAGCACTAGACTATTACCATTTTCTTCATGTCATTTAAATCATTTAACTTAAAGGGACAGTCAACACCAGAATTTTTGTTGTTTTAAAAGAAAGATAATCCCTTTATTACCTATTCCCCAGTTTTGCATAACCAACACAGTTATATAAATACACTTTTTTACCTCTGTAATTACCTTGTATCTAAGCCTCTGCAAACTGCCCCCTTATTTCAGTTCTTTTGACAGACTTGCTTTTTAGCCAATCAGTGCTTACTCCAGAGTAACTATCTGCCCTCGCATGAATGCATGAACTAATGTCCTCTAGAAATTTTCATATACCTCCTAGAATTAGATTTCAACTAAGAATACCAAAAAAACAAAGCTAAATTTGTGATAAAAGTAAATTGGAAAGTTGTTTAAAATTACATTCACTATTTAAATCATGAACGTTTATTTTGGACTTGACTGTCCGTTTAATCTCAGACACTAGCCATTATGGTATTATGCCTTTAAGTAGTTAACAGGAGCTACATACAGTATATGTGTGTGTGTATATATATATATATATATATATATATATATATATATATATATATAAAAGACATACCACAGTTTATTACATTTTAATTCATTTTTATATATTTTTGGGGTTTACTTTCAGCCATAAAAGTATTAAGTATTATTTCTTATTTTGAGGCATATTTTTCAAAACTGATGAATGTTGTTGACTTTCCATTGCTAGTGAATGACTGCCCTGCAGATTTCACAAGAACAGCATAGGCAACTTTATGCAGGAAATGTATTGTTTATATACAGTATATATATATATATATATATATATATATATAATATATATATATATATATATATATATATATATATATATACAAAACATGGAAGGGGACTGCACTCTCATACTGGACCGGGTACACATCCCATGACCCTGCAACATTCTCAGCCCTGGGTGCTCAACGGCACTCACAAGAAGCTGTGCTGTCCCCAGAGTCACAGGCAGTTAACCCCAGACAAGAACCATAGGGAAAATTACAAAACAAATTAATACAACACACAGAGAATACCCAGCACTCACTTACAAGCTCACAGCTAAGATTTAAAAGCAAAAATGGAAAGGTTAAGTATATATATATATATATATATATATATATATATACTTACAGTACACATACACTACTTTACTACTTTGGAGATTATGCTGTCACTTTTTTTTCTATGCAACAGGAAGCCACTATTGAGAACAATATATTATTTAAAATATTTATTGCTGGACAGAATGTGTTGGGAAGACATTTTGAATCTTTAACAACATAGATAAAATAAACATATTTCAACTACTAACAATGGTCCAATATGCATAATATCCTGAACAATACATTTTCAGCCACAAGGGAAAAATGAACAAAGGATGGCCATTAATAAATAAATAAAACAAGCATTCACCCTATTAGTTTAAAATATTTGTTGAGTGATTTTGCTATTTGGCTTTAATCTACAATAGTTTAATAATATAAAGAGTGATGTATATTCAGTCTGAGTGGCCAAAACACATAATACTTACCCCTGTAGAAGTAAAGAGATTTTACTCTTGAACTGTAGCACTGTAAAGAGTTCTAACATTGGTATGTGTGTGTTTTAAATGCCCTCTTATAGGTACTGTAAAGTGCAATGTATGTTGTTTTTGTATGAAGTGGTGATAGGGAAAAATTACTTTTTTATCCCAAGGACTCCAATTTCCTTGTAAAATAAGACATTGGGCAAGATAGATTATTTTTTTTTCTCTTGGAAGAAACATGTGAAAGCAATTTGCTCCAGCACAAAATGAGGCATTCCTACTTAATATTAAAATTGGTGGAAGACTTGTCTCAAAACGATTTACGGCCGCTGTCACCTGACTTGTCTAATGAAATGTGAATTCTAACTTTAAAAAGCTATTTGTTGTCCTTTGAATAGTTCTTTTTTACCATAGTAATTTAAAGCTTTCTATCTTTCAAGAAGGCATGACCAAGGAAAGCAGTGTTATTGAACAAATCATAAAAAGGATGTAAATTTTGTACAGTATCAGAATGTATAAATTGAGCTTGCTTGTAGGAAGAAAACTTTAAATAAAACTTTATGTAAAAATAATTCTCTTTCTGTCTGCTTCTTTTTTCTGTTAATATTTTAAAACTGTATTTTACTTTTTTGATAAAAAATAAATAACTGAGGTACATAGAGAACACAAAATGTATGATTTGCATATTGTTGGAGGTTAATTAAAATCTATTTACTGTAATACTTTCTTGCCCACAAAAAAAATACATATTTTAATAGCACGATTTGGAGCCTACCAAGCATATGCTAAGGGGGGAAAATCATAAATTGTTTCCTTTTTTTTTTTTAATCATCTATAGAATTCTGGATAGCTGCATAGGGGGTAGGAATTTGAACATATTTGAATTCACAGTGCAAAGCAAAGTTTTGCCCTTTTTAGCTGTGAAAATTGACTCCAGCTTTATCGTTATTGTTGATAACTTTAAATGATGTCAAAAGTGATTCTGCTGCTTAAAGACACAGTCAAAATTAAATGTTAATAATTTAAAGTTGAAAACTATATATTTAAACAACTGTATAATTTTCTTTTATCAAATTGTCATTTTGTGTACATACTTTCTGAGGCACATACTAAGGGGCTGATTTATGAATGTGCGAGCAGACATGATAGGATGTAGCGTATCATGTTCGCCTCACATCGATAAATGCAGACAGCATACGCTGTCAGCATTTATCATTGCACAAGCAGTTCTTGTGGACTGCTTGTGCAATGCGCCTCCTGCAGATTTGCTGGCAGGGGGTGTCAATCAGCCCAATCGTCTAGGATCGGGAGGATTGATGTCCACAGCCTCAGACCAGGCGGACAAGTTATGGAGCAGCGGTCTTTAGAACGCTGCTTTATATCTGCACAGGGGCATCAAGCTCCATTCAGAGCTTGATAATTTGTCCCCTAAGTGTCAGATTATAAGTGGAGCGTTATTTAAAGATCCCACTCAAGTGTTTAACTATGCTAGAAGTAAGCTTTTTGCACGCGTCGGGTTGCGCCCGTATTACAAGTTGAAAGTAAACAGTTTTCACTTGCGCACTCCTTGCGCAATAATCAATTTTCCCATAGAAGTCAATGGAGCAAAAAAGTGGAAAAAGATCTAACACCCTACTCTCGCGCAAACATGATCGCAAATTCTCAAGTAAGCTAACCCAATATAACATAGACATATTTCTACATATATGTGATGGGTTTTTTGCACAAATACAGTATATATTTATATATAGATGATTATTTATAGGTCGATATATGCAGATATATATATATATAGGAATATCTATTTATTAATACTAAGAACATATTCCGCTATGTGAAGAACATTGGAATGTGAAATATTGACTGTAAATACGTTTAAAACCTTTATTAAATATGAATATTACATAAATTAGTTTTTTTCATGTTTTCCACTTAACTGCAAAGGTCTCCAATGCACTTATATATATGTGTAAATATGTATTTATGTGTATATATGTCTGTAAATATGTAAATATACATATAAATACATAAATACGTTACATATGTACACACATATATATATATATATATATATATATATATATATATATATATATATATATATATATATATATATATATATATATATATGTTAAAGCCCTTTGCATCTTTTTAGCTTTTTTCCCCTAACACCAGAGATCTTATATCTTTGGGCCCTTATAACTTTTTTTTGTGCAATATTTAAAAAAAAAAAAAAACATTTTTATTAAATGGTATTACTATGAGTGTAACTGTAGTTTGTAATGTATTTTTGATGTGTTTTGTGAGATTTTTTGTTTTGCAAAACAGTTAACCATTGCTCTGAGGTCACGCTTACCCGACGCACATTAACTTCAATTGTCCTCAAGCAACCACGTTTATTTTTAACTTGTAATATGAGTGAAAAACCCTATGTGCGCAAACAGATGTGATAAACCCCTTTTTCACTCACACGCAACTGTTATCGCACCACTTGAAATCTAGCCCTAAGTATTTGCAAGAGTTCACAATTAAAACGTAAATGAGTCTGTGATTGGCTGATGGCTATCACATGATACAGAGGCAGGAAAATGGAAAAAAAACTTGTCATTTGTCAGAAAAAATCTGTTCTTTTGAAATTCAAAGTAAATATTATTGCATTGTCTTTTTATTATACACTTGTTACTTATGCAATTCTAATGGTCTTTAAAAATTAATATACTTCTAAGTACCTGTAGCACTTAGTATCACTGTAGTTAAAGGGATATGAAACTAAAACATGTTCTTTCAAGATTCACACACCACATATAATTTTAGACAACTTTACAATTTACTTCTATTATCAATTTTGTTTCATTTTCTTTTCAACCTTTATTGAAGGAGCAGCAATGCACTACTGGGAACTAGCTGAACACATCTGTAAACCAATGACATCAGGCATATATGAGCAGCCACCAATTAGCAGCTAGTTCCCAGCTCCTGAGCCTACCTAGGTATTCTTTTCAACAAAGCATACCAAGTGAACAAAGCAAATTAGATAACAGAAGAGACATGGAAAGTTTTTTAAAATTCTATTTTCTATGTGAATCATAAAAGAAAATGTTGTGGTTTCATGTCACTTTAAATAAAGAAGCCATTCCTATTACCATTAACATGAGAACATGCTGTAAAGGTAAGTAAATGTTATTTCTTAGGGGGGTGTAGGATCTCATGACATGCATAAGTAAGTTAGGGGGGTATAGGATATGATGACATGCATAAGTAAGTGAGGGGGGTGTAGGATCTGATGACATGCATAAGTAAGTTAGGGGGGTGTAGGATATGATGACATGCATAAGTAAGTGAGGGGGGTGTAGGATCTGATTACATGCATAAGTAAGTTAGGGGGGTGTAGGATCTTATGACATGCATAAGTAAGTTAGGGGAGTGTAGGATCTGATGACATGCATAAGTAAGTTAGGGGGGTGTAGGATATGATGACATGCATAAGTAAGTTAGGGGGTGTAGGATCTGATGACATGCATAAGTAAGTTAGGGGGGTGTAGGATCTGATGAAATGCATACGTAAGTTAGGGGGTGTAGGATGTGATGACATGCATAAGTAAGTTAGGGGGGTGTAGGATGTGATGACATGCATAAGTAAGTTAGGGGGGTGAAGGATCTGATGACATGCATAAGTAAGTTAGGGGGGTGTAGGATCTGATGACATGCATAAGTAAGTTAGGGGGGTGTAGGATCTGATGACATGCATAAGTAAGTTAGTGGGGGTGTAGGATCTGATGACATGCATAAGTAAGTTAGGGGGGTGTAGGATCTGATGACATGCATAAGTAAGTTAGGGGGGTGTAGGATCTGATGACATGCATAAGTAAGTTAGGGGGGTATAGGATCTGATGACGTGCATAAGTAAGTTAGGGGGGTGTAGGATCTGATGACATGCATAAGTAAGTTAGGGGGGTGTAGGATGTGATGACATGCATAAGTAAGTTAGGGGGGTGTAGGATGTGATGACATGCATAAGTAAGTTAGGGGGGTGTAGGATGTGATGACATGCATAAGTAAGTTAGGGGGTGTAGGATCTGATGACATGCATAAGTAAGTTAGGGGGGTGTAGGATCTGATGAAATGCATACGTAAGTTAGGGGGGTGTAGGATGTGATGACATGCATAAGTAAGTTAGGGGGGTGTAGGATCTGATGACATGCATAAGTAAGTTAGGGGGGTGTAGGATCTGATGACATGCATAAGTAAGTTAGGGGGTTGTAGGATCTGATGACATGCATAAGTAAGTTAGGGAGATGTAGGATCTGATGACATGCATAAGTAAATTAGGGGGGTGTAGGATCTGATGACATGCATAAGTAAGTTAGGGGGGTGTAGGATCTGATGACATGCATAAGTAAGTTAGGGGGTGTAGGATCTGATGACATGCATAAGTAAGTTAGGGGGTGTAGGATCTGATGACATGCATAAGTAAGTTAGGGTGGTGTAGGATCTGATGACATACATAAGTAAGTTAGGGGGTGTAGGATCTGATGACATGCATAAGTAAGTTAGGGGGATGTAGGATCTGATGACATGCATAAGTAAATTAGGGGGGTGTAGGATCTGATGACATGCATAAGTAAGTTAGAGGGGTGTAGGATCTGATGACATGCATAAGTAAGTTAGGGGGTGTAGGATCTGATGACATGCATAAGTAAGTTAGGGGGGTTTAGGATCTGATGACATGCATAAGTAAGTTAGAGGGGTGTAGGATCTGATGACATGCATAAGTAAGTTAGGGGGGTGTAGGATCTGATGACATGCATAAGTAAGTTAGGGGGTGTAGGATCTGATGACATGCATAAGAAAGTTAGGGGGTGTGTAGGATCTGATGACATGCATAAGTAAGTTAGGGGGGTGTAGGATCTGATGACATGCATAAGTAAGTTAGGGGGGTGTAGGATCTGATGACATGCATAAGTAAGTTAGGGGGGTGTAGGATCTGATGACATGCATAAGTAAGTTAGGGGGGTTTAGGATCTGATGACATGCATAAGTAAGTTAGAGGGGTGTAGGATCTGATGGCATGCATAAGTAAGTTAGGGGGGTGTAGGATCTGATGACATGCATAAGTAAGTTAGGGGGGTGTAGGATCTGATGACATGCATAAGTAAGTTAGGGGGTGTAGGATCTGATGACATGCATAAGTAAGTTAGGGGGTGTAGGATCTGATGACATGCATAAGTAAGTTAGGGGGTGTAGGATCTGATGACATGCATAAGTAAGTTAGGGGGGTGTAGGATCTGATGACATGCATAAGTAAGTTAGGGGGTGTAGGATCTGATGACATGCATAAGTAAGTTAGGGGGGTGTAGGATCTGATGACATGCATAAGTAAGTTAGGGGGGTGTAGGATCTGATGACATGCATAAGTAAGTTAGGGGGGTGTAGGATCTGATGACATGCATAAGTAAGTTAGGGCGGTGTAGGATCTGATGACATGCATAAGTAAGTTAGGGGGTGTAGGATCTGATGACATGCATAAGTAAGTTAGGGGGGTGTAGGATCTGATGACATGCATAAGTAAGTTAGGGGGGTGTAGGATCTGATGACATGCATAAGTAAGTTAGGGGGGTGTAGGATCTGATGACATGCATAAGTAAGTTAGGGGGTGTAGGATCTGATGACATACATAAGTAAGTTAGGGGGTGTAGGATCTGATGACATGCATAAGTAAGTTAGGGGGTGTAGGATCTGATGACATGCATAAGTAAGTTAGGGGGGTGTAGGATCTGAAGACATGCATAAGTAAGTTAGGGGGGTGTAGGATCTGATGACATGCATAAGTAAGTTAGGGGAGTGTAGGATCTGATGACATGCATAAGTAAGTTAGGGGGGTGTAGGATATGATGACATGCATAAGTAAGTTAGGGGGTGTAGGATCTGATGACATGCATAAGTAAGTTAGGGGGGTGTAGGATCTGATGAAATGCATACGTAAGTTAGGGGGTGTAGGATGTGATGACATGCATAAGTAAGTTAGGGGGGTGTAGGATGTGATGACATGCATAAGTAAGTTAGGGGGGTGAAGGATCTGATGACATGCATAAGTAAGTTAGGGGGGTGTAGGATCTGATGACATGCATAAGTAAGTTAGGGGGGTGTAGGATCTGATGACATGCATAAGTAAGTTAGTGGGGGTGTAGGATCTGATGACATGCATAAGTAAGTTAGGGGGGTGTAGGATCTGATGACATGCATAAGTAAGTTAGGGGGGTGTAGGATCTGATGACATGCATAAGTAAGTTAGGGGGGTATAGGATCTGATGACATGCATAAGTAAGTTAGGGGGGTGTAGGATCTGATGACATGCATAAGTAAGTTAGGGGGGTGTAGGATGTGATGACATGCATAAGTAAGTTAGGGGGGTGTAGGATGTGATGACATGCATAAGTAAGTTAGGGGGGTGTAGGATGTGATGACATGCATAAGTAAGTTAGGGGGTGTAGGATCTGATGACATGCATAAGTAAGTTAGGGGGGTGTAGGATCTGATGAAATGCATACGTAAGTTAGGGGGGTGTAGGATGTGATGACATGCATAAGTAAGTTAGGGGGGTGTAGGATCTGATGACATGCATAAGTAAGTTAGGGGGGTGTAGGATCTGATGACATGCATAAGTAAGTTAGGGGGTTGTAGGATCTGATGACATGCATAAGTAAGTTAGGGAGATGTAGGATCTGATGACATGCATAAGTAAATTAGGGGGGTGTAGGATCTGATGACATGCATAAGTAAGTTAGGGGGGTGTAGGATCTGATGACATGCATAAGTAAGTTAGGGGGTGTAGGATCTGATGACATGCATAAGTAAGTTAGGGGGTGTAGGATCTGATGACATGCATAAGTAAGTTAGGGTGGTGTAGGATCTGATGACATACATAAGTAAGTTAGGGGGTGTAGGATCTGATGACATGCATAAGTAAGTTAGGGGGATGTAGGATCTGATGACATGCATAAGTAAATTAGGGGGGTGTAGGATCTGATGACATGCATAAGTAAGTTAGAGGGGTGTAGGATCTGATGACATGCATAAGTAAGTTAGGGGGTGTAGGATCTGATGACATGCATAAGTAAGTTAGGGGGGTTTAGGATCTGATGACATGCATAAGTAAGTTAGAGGGGTGTAGGATCTGATGACATGCATAAGTAAGTTAGGGGGGTGTAGGATCTGATGACATGCATAAGTAAGTTAGGGGGTGTAGGATCTGATGACATGCATAAGAAAGTTAGGGGGTGTGTAGGATCTGATGACATGCATAAGTAAGTTAGGGGGGTGTAGGATCTGATGACATGCATAAGTAAGTTAGGGGGGTGTAGGATCTGATGACATGCATAAGTAAGTTAGGGGGGTGTAGGATCTGATGACATGCATAAGTAAGTTAGGGGGGTTTAGGATCTGATGACATGCATAAGTAAGTTAGAGGGGTGTAGGATCTGATGGCATGCATAAGTAAGTTAGGGGGGTGTAGGATCTGATGACATGCATAAGTAAGTTAGGGGGGTGTAGGATCTGATGACATGCATAAGTAAGTTAGGGGGTGTAGGATCTGATGACATGCATAAGTAAGTTAGGGGGTGTAGGATCTGATGACATGCATAAGTAAGTTAGGGGGTGTAGGATCTGATGACATGCATAAGTAAGTTAGGGGGGTGTAGGATCTGATGACATGCATAAGTAAGTTAGGGGGTGTAGGATCTGATGACATGCATAAGTAAGTTAGGGGGGTGTAGGATCTGATGACATGCATAAGTAAGTTAGAGGGGTGTAGGATCTGATGACATGCATAAGTAAGTTAGGGGGGTGTAGGATCTGATGACATGCATAAGTAAGTTAGGGCGGTGTAGGATCTGATGACATGCATAAGTAAGTTAGGGGGTGTAGGATCTGATGACATGCATAAGTAAGTTAGGGGGGTGTAGGATCTGATGACATGCATAAGTAAGTTAGGGGGGTGTAGGATCTGATGACATGCATAAGTAAGTTAGGGGGGTGTAGGATCTGATGACATGCATAAGTAAGTTAGGGGGTGTAGGATCTGATGACATACATAAGTAAGTTAGGGGGTGTAGGATCTGATGACATGCATAAGTAAGTTAGGGGGTGTAGGATCTGATGACATGCATAAGTAAGTTAGGGGGGTGTAGGATCTGAAGACATGCATAAGTAAGTTAGGGGGGTGTAGGATCTGATGACATGCATAAGTAAGTTAGGGGTTGTAGGATCTGATGACATGCATAAGTAAGTTAGGGGGTGTAGGATCTGATGACATGCATAAGTAAGTTAGGGGGTGTAGGATCTGATGACATGCATAAGTAAGTTAGGGGGTGTAGGATCTGATGACATGCATAAGTAAGTTAGGGGGTGTAGGATCTGATGACATGCATAAGTAAGTTAGGGGGGTGTAGGATCTGATGACATGCATAAGTAAGTTAGGGGGGTGTAGGATCTGATGACATGCATAAGTAAGTTAGGGGGTGTAGGATCTGATGACATGCATGCTCATACTAGATCACTGTCATCATACTAAAATCCAGAAATCGGTTAAATTAATAACTGCACATAGGAAATCCACTACTATTTTCTAAACTGCTAAAAATATTAGGGGATATAACATGTTCATTGTGCCTTGTGAGAGAATGAGAATATTTATAATTAAAAATACATAATAAAAATAAGTATAGACTTGGATAGTTGATACCCTATAAAAGTACAAGGTGAAATAAACTTTTATAGGGTATCTACTATCCAAGTCTATACTGATTTTTACTATGTATTTTTAATTATACATATTTATGTTTATCTCATGGATTCATGATTATATGTTTTTATTTATATGTTTGATGGATATTGTATTATCCCATTAAAGTTCCCCCTTTTCTCCAGTCACCTTAGCCTATAATTTAGGCGCTCTCTACTTCTCTTTTCACGCATCTTACCTCTAGGTTTACTAGGAGACCTATTGTAGAGAGCTTTAGGTGCCTTCACTAGCGCTTTGTCTATTTTTCTATATAGAATTAGAATATGTCCCTGTGTTAGTCTACAGAAGTAGAAATCTGAAAATTAAAATAGCATCTTTCTGGTAGGATGTAAGCCTCATGCACAGTTAGGTAAGTGTTTATTCAACATGAGCTAAATAAGATTTAAACAATTGTTAAAAATGCAATTGCCATATTAAGAAATGCTGATGATATCAGAAAATACTAGTTGTGAATAAATGTGATGTACAATAATTCAAAAATAGGATGTGGCATATTCAGTATATTTGTCTTTTTTCCTGTCTTTACCGTTAAATGGATTAATAACTTTTTCCTTCTGTACTTGTACCATTTCTTCCCTGACATAAACTATAGTGACATTTTCCACCCCTATATATAGCCCTATTCAGTATTGACCTATAAGACAAATCCATGTGAAATCTACAGAAAACGCAGGTACACACTCTTCAGAATCAGGCAGAACAGTATAAATAAACTGTGTGTGTTGTCATGTACACCACACTTCCGCAGATGTGTAGATTGTTGCAGAAAACAATATGGGCTTGCATTATTCACTCATCCCTTGGGTGTATTTTGTGAAAACGTTATTAAAAACTAAATGGACTTCTCTTGACCAAATAAGTCAACACTTAACACTCTACACAAGTTGACTACACACCTATAAACCTTCTGCATATCCCTACTGACAAAATGTATTATAAGCATTGAGTACAAAGGAAAGACAACAGCACATACAGTTTTCTATTAGAGTGAAATAAGAGTTCAAATGTGTAAATTATTGGTGCAGTAATTTTTGCATTTCTTTTTGAAAAAGCATTAAATATGTGCATGTCTTGCATTAAATATGTGCATGTCTTGAATTAAATATGTGCACGTCTTGCATTAAATATGTGCATGTCTTGCATTAAATATGTGCATGTCTTGCATTAATTATGTGCATGTCTTGCATTAATTATGTGCATGTCTTGCATTAATTATGTGCATGTCTTGCATTAAATATGTGCATGTCTTGCATTAATTATGTGCATGTCTTGCATTAAATATGTGCATGTCTTGCATTAAATATGTGCATGTCTTGACTCATATGTATGTGTGTTGTAGGAAGATACCTATGTATGCACACAGCCAATGTTTTTTAATCTAGCTTATAGTGTTATCAATTTTTACATAATACTAATAAACTGAAAACAGTAATGTGAATCTGTAAGTGCAATACTGTGATTTCATATAAAAGGATATGTAAAGTACCCAATCTGGTACTTGAATCTAGAGATGCAATGCATATTTACAATTCTTCACAATCCCCAGGGTTTTTTCTTCATCTCAGAAGATAGAGGAATAAACACAATAGGGAAGTCTTAATTTTATAAAGGATTCACAGACAATGGCTTTCTCGCATGCTCAGGAACTTATTGCAAGGTCAACAGAGAAAGCACACATTTCTAAAGTTGCAGATATGCAGCCAGTAATTATTATTATTATTATTATGAGGGGAAAAATTGTATGACGCACAAGATTCTGTAACACTGGCAATGCCGGATCTCTTCTTAAAATATTTTTTTATTAAAATATCTACTACATAAATTAGAAAATAATTGTATACACTTAGTAGTCACTCAGTGCTATTTTACAAAGCAGTGTGTTTTTAATTACAATTATGGCTGCAGTTCGAGGATCGATGGACACTTTTTTAGCCTTATATCCTTACACTATGAGTGAGAATACGTTAGCATTAGAAAAATGATAATTGCTCTTTATATTGCAATAATAATTTAATATTTATATTGTTATTGTGTGTACAAGTAAGAAGCATATAGCATAAAAATGCTAATTTTTATATAAATCTTGGTGGATCAGGAAAAAAAAAAGTCTTCTCAGTTTCCATATATAATTATTTCTATATATGTTTAATGCTTTTAAAACTTATGCAGATCTCATCCATGAGAATCAAACTATGTTAAATTTCTTTAGTTAATACTCCCAACCTGTATCTACAATAAAGATTGTGCTAATCTTCAGCAGAGATCTGAGCTATGAAATGGAAACTTAGTTCCTGGACCTTGTCAGATATATGCTGAGCATGTCACTGTTCCACACCAATTACATATTTCAGAGGAGGCTTTCATGCACAGCTGTGGACCCTTATGCATAAGCCATTTTAGATGAAACTAAAATTAAAATCTGACTGACGGAAATCTCAGTAATCCTGAAAATGGAAACTCAAATAGTTTACAGAAATGAGAAAAAAAAAGAACTTGTTTTAAAATTACTTATGCAGGATTAATCCCCTCCTCCCTGGTTGAATGAATATGCCATACTTTGCTTAATAAAGCTTACATGAATTGCAAAGTGAACTCTGCTAACTTCTGGAATTGTTATCTTAGTGCTTCACGACTGCACAAAGCACTGCACACACATACAAGAGACTGTGACCAAAAAAAAAAAGGTTTTTCTTTTCTTTTAGAAAATTCTATACATTACAATTTAATGCAGTGACAAACTATTTCACAGTTAGAGGGACCTTCAATAGAAGGCTGTGTGCTAGGAGAGAACAAATGCATTGATGAGCAGCTAAGTAATCTAGCACCAAACTGATAAACGCTTGTGGCTCTGATTGCCCTTAAGTAGTATCAAGAGTGTAACTTCATTTAATCAGGTTTTAAATTATGCTGTTTTAATTTATTGCTACAAATTGCTAGATATTCTTATGCACATTCAGTTTATTTGCACACAACGTTAAATATATGAACTACACAGTGGAACCTAACAAACAATATTGATAAAAAAGTATTTTTATATATATATATATATATATATATATATATATATATATATATATATATATATATATATATATATATATATAATATATTTACATGCTTACAATACACACACACACACACACACATATATATATATATATATATATATAAATACATATATATATATATATATATATAAAACACATAGAAACACCCAGCACTCACCAGCTAGCTCACAGCTAAGATAAAATCACAACTGGAAAGGTTAGTCACCGCATCTGGTCAAATGGGAAAGCTCAGGCACCACGTCAAGGTCCTTTCCTTAGCCTGAGTCCCTAACACAGGCACACCATCATGCGAGCTCACAAAGCTAAACAAACTGAGAACAAAGAAGGGGTGCACAGGTGGCTGTAATCACCCATACAAAATACAAAACATGGAAGGGAACTGCACTCCAAGACCGGATCAGGTACACATCCTGTGACTCAGTAACATCCAGCCCTGGGTGCTAAATAGCACTCCAAAAAAGCTGTGATGTCACCAGAGCCACAGGCAGTTAACCCCAGTCCGGAATGGGTGCAAGAACCAAGGGAGATTACAAATAAAAAGTAATACAACACATAGAAACACCCAGCACTCACCAGCTAGCTCACAGCTAAGATAAAATCACAATTGGAAAGGTTAGTCACCGCATCTGGTCAAATGGGAAAGCTCAGGCACCACGTCAAGGTCCTTTCCTTAGCCTGAGTCCCTAACACAGGCACACCATCATGCGAGCTCACAAAGCTAAACAAACTGTGAACAAAGAAGGGGTGCACAGGTGGCTGTAATCACCCATACAAAATACAAAACATGGAAGGGAACTGCACTCCAAGACCGGATCAGGTACACATCCTGTGACTCAGTAACATCCAGCCCTGGGTGCTAAATAGCACTCCAAAAAAGCTGTGATGTCACCAGAGCCACAGGCAGTTAACCCCAGTCTGGAATGGGTGCAAGAACCAAGGGAGATTACAAATAAAAAGTAATACAACACATAGAAACACCCAGCACTCACCAGCTAGCTCACAGCTAAGATAAAATCACAACTGGAAAGGTTAGTCACCGCATCTGGTCAAATGGGAAAGCTCAGGCACCACGTCAAGGTCCTTTCCTTAGCCTGAGTCCCTAACACAGGCACACCATCATGCGAGCTCACAAAGCTAAACAAACTGAGAACAAAGAAGGGGTGCACAGGTGGCTGTAATCACCCATACAAAATACAAAACATGGAAGGGAACTGCACTCCAAGACCGGATCAGGTACACATCCTGTGACTCAGTAACATCCAGCCCTGGGTGCTAAATAGCACTCCAAAAAAGCTGTGATGTCACCATGTGGCTCTGGTGACATCACAGCTTTTTTGGAGTGCTATTTCCGGTCTTGGAGTGCAGTTCCCTTCCATGTTTTATATATATATATATATATATATATATATATATATATATATATATAGATATTGAGGCTCACACCTTCTTGGCATCATGGTGGGTTCTTATTCAAGTGCATAGAACAGTGTTTCTCAATCCCAGTCCTTAGAGGACAAGGAGCAAGTTAATAGCTATGGTTACTTATTATTTCACCTTGCTCTGGTTCAGATATCCTGAAAATGTGGCCTGTAAGTGTGCCCTAAGGACTGGTATTAACACTGAGAACACAGTTTTCTTGAAATTCAAATAGTTGGCCAAATCCAAATATAATATTTAAAAAATAATAAATGTTTTTCTTAAGCATAAAGATTTTTGTGGGCTAATAACAGAAAAAGGCACATCCCAAGTGTACTGTCTTCACTAACTGATAGCTAGACAGCTAGTTAACAAACCAGACAGAAATAGCTTTGTGTTTATTCCAAACTAATTTTACTTCTGAATAGTTATTTTGTAAATCTGCAATACAATAAGAAAAGTTGAAATTACAATATGTAGTTACACGTGGTGCTTGCAATACATACAATAATACATGTTTCTAACACAGAGAGCTTACATTTAAACCTTACAGCAATAGCAATGCAATTCAAATGCACAATGAACTCTAAGCAAACAATACATAACTAACAGGCATATGTATATTTAGAGACAAATATGAAGAGCTGATTTCCATGCTTCTTGAAGCTAAGATGGCTGCTGAGAAACTGAAAGTAAAAGTTTTTATTAACAAACTTTATTAACACTTCCTGTTTCTTTCTTGAGAGGAACCAAGCTGTAATTGCAACATGAAACCACCAGATGTCATCAACATGAACATAATAAGCATATAATAGACAGAACACTCCTCGTCTGGTATAAACATATACCACTATTACATGATCTATAATGTATTATTAAATTCAACCAGATAACTCTTTACTTTGAAAAAGAACAATCAAATCTGACACATGTCTGAGATATACTTTAGCAGTCCCTTGTTTAATGATTTTGACCTCTACCATCGTCACTAGGAATGGCTTTTACAATAAGACTCATTGTCCATCCATTGCGCTTTACTTGAGAGTCTTTCAACAATACAAGATCTCCTTCTTGAACGTTTTGTTTCTCTTTCCATTTTCTATATTTCCATGTTTGGATACATTTGATAGTCACTGTTTCAGCTTGCAAGAAATCTAATGAATGGAATAAGCCTTTGCAGCAATGCCAGCCTGTACATGACTCATTTTGAGTGCTGCTGGAAAATGACTTGGCAATGTGAATTAGTTTTGCTATACCTCTCACAAGGGACTTCCACTTTGAGAATCTGAAAAATCTATGTGAGTCTAGCTGGCGTTCATACACTTCAGTTATTAAAGCTGTCACTTCAGGTTTGATCTCACTGTCAGAATCTGGTTCAATGAGGTCAAATACTTCAGCTTCAGATTGATCGCCTGAATCTGCCTGATGTAAGAAATCTGGGCCTGAGAACGAGTTGGTATGTTTTAGGTGAGCTGCTTGAATTGGTCTAGTACCATGATCTGCTGGATTCTGACTGGTGTTAATATAATGCCACTGATCTGGATTAGTAGATTTTCTAATACAAATTATTCTGTTTGAGACATATACATGAAATCTCCTACAAGTATTGTGAATATAACCTAACACAATTTTGCTGTCAGTGTAATATTTAACTGCATAAAGTTCAATGTCCATTTCTTCAGTAATAAGTTCAGCTAGCTCAACTGACAAAACAGCTGCACATAATTCTAGACGTGGCACTGTATGGGCTGGTCTTGGAGCTAGTTTAGATTTTCCCATAATAAAGCCTACATGACATTGACCACTGCTGTCTATGACTCTGAGATATGCCACAGCTGCTATTGCTACAGTAGAAGCATCAGAAAAAACACATACCTCCTTTCTTACTGTGGATGATAGTGGCACATAGGGTCTGGGAATACAGAGATCTTCAAGATGGATCAGGTCTTCTGTCCATGCTCTCCATTGAGCTTCTCTATCTGGTAAGAGTGGGGAATCCCAGTCACATTGGTCTGTTGAGAGTTCTCTGACTAAAGATTTACCTTGCCTAGTGATTGGAGCTGCAAACCCAAGTGGGTCATAAAGACTGTTTACTGCAGCCAGGATACCTCTCTGTGTGAAAGATTTTACCTCTTTAGACACTTGAAAGGTGAAACTGTCGGTCTGTAAATTCCAACTTACTCCTAAGCTCCTTTGGAGGGGTAAAGGATTGACACCTAGTACAAGGTCCTTTAGATCTTTAGCTCTGTCATCTGCGGGAAATGCTTCCATTACTGGACTTCTGTTGGATGCCACTTTGTGTAGCTTGAGATTCGATCCTGCGAGCTTGTCCTTAGCCTTCTGCAGAAAACTGATTGCTTCAGCTTCAGTAGGCACAGATGCGAGTCCATCATCTACATAGAAATTCCTCAAGATAAACTGTTCTACATCTTCACTTTTTCTTTGCATTGCTATTTGTCTTAGACCATAAATGGCTATGGCTGGAGAAGGGCTGTTTCCAAAGACATGTACCTTCATCCTGAACTCTGTAATTTCTTTGTTAAGGTCATGTCATGAAACCAAAGAAATCTCAAATAGTTACGGTGATCTTCTCTAACCATGAAACAGTAAAAAATTTGTTGTACATCAGTGGTAATTGCAACTTGCTCTTTGCGGAAACGTAAAAGGACACCTAGTAGTGTATTATTTAAATCAGGCCCACTGAGGAGTGTGTCACACAGTGAGATGCCTTCAAACTGAGCACTTGAAGAAAAAACTACTCTGATCTGTCCTGGCTTCTGAGGGTGATAGACACCAAAGATTGGTAGGTACCAACACTCCTCACCTGGTTCCAATGGTGGGGCAGATTCTGCTTGATCATGGTCAAAGATCTTTGCATAAAGTTAACAATATGTTCCTTCATTTCAGGTTTTTTCGCAAAGGAACGATGTAGAGCAAGGAGTCTTTTCTGGGCTTTCTCTATGTTGTTTGGTAGTCTAAGTCAAGGTAAGTAATGGTAGGGGTGCTATCCAGTAATTTGCTTCATCAATAAACATCTCTTTTTCAACTACATCAAGGAACATACCATCTTGAATAGACATAGCAGGTTTGTCATCGTTTGGAGTAGTAACAAACACATTATCATCTAAACTGCTCCCATTGTGAGTTGCAGTTCCTAAATAACACAATGAGGGGGTGTATGACTGTTGTTTACAAGCATTAAAAGTCTCTTTTACCTGTATATAGCTAGTGCATAGACTGAACAGAGAAGTGCGTCTAGTAGGCAGCACATTTGTCTTGAAAGAGTTCACATCTGCTGGTCTATGAGCTCCTCCTGAGCATACTTCCCCAACTATGACCCAACCTAAGTCTAAGTGTTGTGCATAAGGACTGTTATGAGGCCCATTAATCTGCTCACGTACTTTGTGCACCGTCAGAATGTCTCTTCCTAACAAGAGAAGTATTTGTGCGTTAGGGTCAAGTGCTGGGATCTTTTCTGTTAATGATTTCAGATGAGGGAAATGCTGTGTAATCTCAGGTGTTGGAATTTCTGACCTGTCATCAGGTATCATGTCACATTCAATGAGTGTGGGGAGTTTTATGTGTGTTTTCCCATCAATAGACTGAACAGTGAAGTTGGATACCCTACGCCCTGTTTTCTCTGTAATGTCTGAGCATGTTCTTAGAGTGTAGCAAAATGTTTCACCACTAATGTTAAACACATAAAAAAACTCTGATTTGGCTAAAGAACAGTTACTTTGATCATCTAGCACTGCATACATCTTTACAGAACAGTCAGGTTTGTTAGAGGGATATAGAAATATAAGAAGAAGAAATGGATATACCTGAGCACTCAAGATAAGCTAATAGAAATTAATTCATAATGTGAGTAGATGTGTAGGACTGGGTTATTTATAAATAAAACATAACTTTTATTATTATTGAATAAAAAATATATAGGTGATAAACATTCACTCCGTGTATTGTGTATTAAAATCAATTAAAAAGATGAATGCTGCAGTGCCAAACAATGGCCATACAAAGTATGTCAAGTGGGTAACTAACAATCTCAAGCACTATTAAGTGTTTAGCATTAGCAACAATGCCAATCCAATACGAAAAGGGGAAGATACACTTCCACAAATTACGATGCTAAGTACAGAGCTCAGCCAATGTGAGCTTGAATTAACATCACACACTCTGTATATAGTTACACACTAGGATTGAACTATAAAGAAGTATACCTGAATTATGAATCAAGATAAGACCCAATAACAATTGGAGGGTGTGAGTGTATAAGCTATACCGCTAGCATGTATATGTTGCTATAAACAATTATTCCCACAAGAAGTGTGTGCGTGGAGGGTATATCTGGCAGGGGTGTACCACAATATGCTCACGGATTGCACATAAAACTAATCTAAAAAGAGGATTGACCTCGCACAAATTATCTAGCTAGTGCAATACTGGAGCGGTACTACACCTTGTCAGATTCCCATACTATATATCATATTGCTTAAGAAATACTGGTGACCAGAGTGAAGTCAGACACATTAGCCAAGTAAAGGGCTAATGAAATAAAGGGGATACTTCGTAATAAGTATATGACAATGCGTCTAAGTGTTTCCCAAATAAGCACACACACACACTATACTACTGTCAGCATTCAAATGGAGCGCCTGATGCGCATTTCGCCACCTCCGTGGCTTTCTCAAAGGCTAACCCGTCCTGCCTCCACTCGAGTGGTTAAATACCGCTCAGAGCCAATCACGGGTGAGTAATCATACACACCCTTTAACGGCTGGCCAATCACTTGTCATCTACCCGATAGGGTAGAAGTCTGTCACATGACTTATGATGCTGATGTAGATGGGCGTGATTCATCACGCAACTAGACACCAGCTACAGCAAATAGTATTTAGAGATATAGAATATTCACATTCGTTTGTATGTATTAGTCACCATGTTACCATAGCAATCGGGCATTGTAACTTGGTTCCAATCACGCCATTAATGTTCTGTTAACCTATGTTGGGCAAAGAGGATACTAGCTCATAGATCAGAATAACACCACGGGTATTACGTTGCCTCAATTACTATGATAGTAACGGATCTAGAATAATGACATGAGACAGTAATTTGCTTTGTGAGTTATAGTACCACATATAGAGTAGTTACGTTTGTTAGAGAAACTATTTATATACATTTATGCGATTTGTTTATGATATTACTCCAAATCTTATTAACTAGAGTCTGTTACAACAATATCCAAATTAAAGAATTATATATTGAGTTAGCTATCAAATTTTAGTTGTAGTGAATAAGCCCAAGATAGCTCATGTTTGATCGCAACGCATCTCATATCCATGGACTTATAATGGTATAGCTACAAAATGCAAAGTTAAAACTAAATCAAAAGTATAATCATTTACAAAGCTGTACTAAATAGACTCAGGATATATGACATACATTAATAAAAGCTTTCTTATGTGAATCCTATATAATAGTAGTAATAATGGTGTATATAGGGCCAACAATTCAGCCAACACCACTTCAATTCGAAGATGTTGCATAGTGTTCGACCTTATTATGGAGCCTGAGATAAGGCAGTTCACACATATGTCTGTTACCATATGCAATTATTAGATATGTTATGTTCTCACTCAAATTGTATATCCAAAGAATCTTTAGTGTTGTGTTCACATTTTATTATTAAAACAGAGTGGGATAGATATCGTACAAAACGTATCACCAGCCTTAGTTCTAAAGCATAGTACTCTTATGGATATCATACTATACGTTCTATAGGAAGGAATTATAACCATCTTGTTCATTAATACCCACTGGGGCTAAAGTATTTAGCCAGAATATCCAGCGGCACTCTGCTTGTAGCAGCATATTTTCTACATTTCCTGCTCTGATCCCAGGTTTAATTACTTGTAATACTGATATCTTCAGTTCTGGTTTTGTACTATGATTTCTTAAGTAGTGTTTCGCTACTGGGGTTAGATTCTTGCCTTTCTCTTGGTCTTTAAGGCAGTTTTTGATACTACTGATATGCTCACCCAGTCGTATACGTAGCTCCCTAGTAGTAATTCCAATATATCTTTTGCCACATTTGCATAGCAGACAGTACACAACATTTTTGGTTTTGCAATTTGCAAATCCCAGCATCCGTTTTATGCTTCCTGTTCGTGTCTTATATTCTCTTTCATTAGAGATGTATTGACAAAAACTGCATGTGCCACATGCATATGTTCCGCATATATATTTGTTCGTTTTCCTTTTTGTAAAGTGGCTTTTGACCAACAAGCTACCTATCGTTGGAGCTCTTCTCCAGCTTGTCTTTATTCTCTCACCTACATATGGTGATAAATCTTTATCAGATCTCAGAATTCCACTATGTCTATTCAAAATATTTGTGATTTTGTCATGATTGTTATTATAGGTAGTTACAAATCTGACTTCCTTTTCAGCAGTTTGTGTCTTCTTTTTAGGAATCAAAAGTGTTTCCCTTGGTGTTCTTTTCGCTCTCTGATAAGCTTTGCGTATTATTTTGCGACTGTATCCTCTATCCTTCAGTCGTAGTTTCAGTTCTCTTGCTCTCTCATTAAAGACTTTGAAGTCCGTACAATTTCTCCTTATTCTGAGGAATTCTCCCGTAGGGATAGCGTTTTTAGTTCCTCTGGTATGGCAACTATCGTATTGGAGAATTGAGTTAGTTGCTGTTTCCTTCCTAAAGAGATCAGTTTTTATGTAATTATTCTCATCTCTGTAAATATTGATGTCCAGAAATTCTACTTTGTTTCTGTTTATGTGGTATGTCAGTTTCAGGTTGATGTCATTCTGATTAAGTTTGGTAATAAATTCTTTAAACATCTCTTCACTACCCGTCCATATTATGAAGAGATCATCTATGTATCGACACCACATATTTATATGATCAGTGTATTCAGACATGCTGTCAGTGAAAACATATTCACTCTCCCACCACCCTAAATAGATGTTGGCATAGGTGGGGGCGCAGGATGACCCCATGGCGGTGCCCTGGATTTGTAAGTAGAAATTATCATTAAACACAAAGTAGTTGTGCATTAATACAAATTGCAATAGTTTAATCACAAACTTATTTCTCTCAGATCTGTCGTTGGATTGCATACTTAGGAAGAATTCAACCGCTTTCAACCCGAATTCATGTTTAATAGAAGTATAGAGTGATTCAACATCACAGGTGACTAAGAAAGAATCTTGATCAAGTATTAGATCATTTATTTTGCTCAATACATCCATAGTGTCCCTTGTATAGGACGGTAGTGCCCATACTATCTCTCTTAGATATAAATCCAAGAATTTGCTCCCTTGTTCGCATAGGCTGTTTATGCTAGAAACAATAGGTCTACCTGGTGGTGATTCCTTATTTTTGTGGATTTTTGGTAAAAAGTAGATAGTAGCAATCCTTGGATTTTTAACTTGTAGGAACGAGTGTTCCTTAACACTAATTAGATTGTCTGCCTTTGCCTCATTAATCAGTTTAAGATAGTCATTCAAGAACTGGGATGTTGGATTGGAAAAAAGGTGCCTATAGCATTTACGATCTTTTAGTTGTCTATTGGCTTCAACAATGTATTTATCCTTCCCCCAAATTACAATGTTGCCTCCTTTGTCCGACGGTTTGATGATTACATCATCCCATGAACTAATTTCTTTTAATGCCTCCTCTTCTTTTTTAGTGATGTTTCTTACTTTTGTGTCTGGTAATTCTAAGAAGTCATTCATGACCATTCTCAAAAAAACCTCAATTTGTGGTACTTTTGAGGTTGGTGGCATATATTGAGATTTAAGTCTAATTTGTTTGTCAAGAAACTTATCATTTACACTTGTTTCAGTTCCTTCATTCTCATTTAATAATTCAATCAGAATGTCTAGTGTTTGGAGATCAGAAGTCACGTTGTCATCATGGGTACTGTACATTTTCTTTAATACTAATTTTCTACAGTAAAGATGTAGATCCTTAATTAAATCAAATTTGTCCAAGGGGGGGGGGGGATGGAGAGAAAGATAAACCTCTAGATAGAACAAGGGTTTGTGTTTCTGTAATCGTTTTTTGTGTTAGGTTGATGACTTGTAATTTATTACCATCCCCATTCACCACCTCGGGCGCTTCCCCCAATCCTCTCTTCTCCTGTACCCGTTGTCTGATCTGTACCCCCACCGTGCTCGATCTCGTAGGGTCCTGTTTTCTTTTTTTGCCCCTTCTGGTGGGTCTCTCGTATCTTTGTCTAGATGTGTCATATCCCTTCCTAAAAAACTACTCGTACTTGGTCTGTTAGTGTTACTTTCAGAATCACTGTCCTCCACCGCCGATGACTCACAATCTGATTGGTGTGTCGTCTTAGGTGGGGGCAGACTATTGGGTGGTCTTCGTCTAGGTTGCTTGTCATCCCATGTGAATATCCTTCCTTTTTCAAAGTCTATCATGTCTCTCTTCATCTTAGAGCACTTAGTCTGTATTATCTCTTTCTCTCTCTTATCTAGCTCCTCTCTCATTTCTTTGTATGATTGTTTAAATTTATCTAATATTTCAAATTTTTGTAATTTTACATTATATTCACTGATTTCTTTGTCCAACTCTGACATGACTTCAGTTTCATAGTCGGATAAAATCGCAACCAAAATTTCGGAGCAGTTGATCAGTGCCTGCTCCCATCTGTCCTTATAACTATCAATGTGAAAGGAGAAGGTGGGAAAAAGGCGTACCCTAAGACCTCTGGGTATGATATGTTTCGCCAGGTATTTGTCATACGCGCTCTTATTCCAAAAAGAGCGCGTGTGTTTTTTAATCAAGTAATTCAGGGATTTTAGACCATCTTCCCAATTTTCTATTATTGTGTCAGGGGTAGTTTCAGTATCACATGCCAGAGCAAAAGTTTTGTCTATATCTCTCAGTCTCTGATCTTGTCTATTTTTAAAGTCTTGTGACAGACTGTGTGTCATTTTTGTTATGTATCTTAGTGACTTGGCCAGTTACTTACCTCCCTAGGTAAGTACTTTTGTTAGTTAAGTTGTTCCTCAGAATGCTGTCCTAAACAGCGGATAGATATGAATAGTTTAAGAAATTAAGGAAGAGGAATATTACTGTATTTGTAGTACTTATACGTTCCCCAACATAATTAAGTCCTATCTGTAGGGAGGAAAATTGTCTTTCCTTCGTCAAAGTAGTAAAGGAGGGGGGTGCTCAATATCCTGTATTAACATAGAAATATAAGAAGAAGAAATGGATATACCTGAGCACTCAAGATAAGCTAATAGAAATTAATTCATAATGTGAGTAGATGTGTAGGACTGGGTTATTTATAAATAAAACATAACTTTTATTATTATTGAATAAAAAATATATAGGTGATAAACATTCACTCCGTGTATTGTGTATTAAAATCAATTAAAAAGATGAATGCTGCAGTGCCAAACAATGGCCATACAAAGTATGTCAAGTGGGTAACTAACAATCTCAAGCACTATTAAGTGTTTAGCATTAGCAACAATGCCAATCCAATACAAAAAGGGGAAGATACACTTCCACAAATTACGATGCTAAGTACAGAGCTCAGCCAATGTGAGCTTGAATTAACATCACACACTCTGTATATAGTTACACACTAGGATTGAACTATAAAGAAGTATACCTGAATTATGAATCAAGATAAGACCCAATAACAATTGGAGGGTGTGAGTGTATAAGCTATACCGCTAGCATGTATATGTTGCGATAAACAATTATTCCCACAAGAAGTGTGTGCGTGGAGGGTATATCTGGCAGGGGTGTACCACAATATGCTCACGGATTGCACATAAAACTAATCTAAAAAGAGGATTGACCTCGCACAAATTATCTAGCTAGTGCAATACTGGAGCGGTACTACACCTTGTCAGATTCCCATACTATATATCATATTGCTTAAGAAATACTGGTGACCAGAGTGAAGTCAGACACATTAGCCAAGTAAAGGGCTAATGAAATAAAGGGGATACTTCGTAATAAGTATATGACAATGCGTCTAAGTGTTTCCCAAATAAGCACACACACACACTATACTACTGTCAGCATTCAAATGGAGCGCCTGATGCGCATTTCGCCACCTCTGTGGCTTTCTCAAAGGCTAACCCGTCCTGCCTCCACTCGAGCGGTTAAATACCGCTCAGAGCCAATCACGGGTGAGTAATCATACACACCCTTTAACGGCTGGCCAATCACTTGTCATCTACCCGATAGGGTAGAAGTCTGTCACATGACTTATGATGCTGATGTAGATGGGCGTGATTCATCACGCAACTAGACACCAGCTACAGCAAATAGTATTTAGAGATATAGAATATTCACATTCGTTTGTATGTATTAGTCACCATGTTACCATAGCAATCGGGCATTGTAACTTGGTTCCAATCACGCCATTAATGTTCTGTTAACCTATGTTGGGCAAAGAGGATACTAGCTCATAGATCAGAATAACACCACGGGTATTACGTTGCCTCAATTACTATGATAGTAACGGATCTAGAATAATGACATGAGACAGTAATTTGCTTTGTGAGTTATAGTACCACATATAGAGTAGTTACGTTTGTTAGAGAAACTATTTATATACATTTATGCGATTTGTTTATGATATTACTCCAAATCTTATTAACTAGAGTCTGTTACAACAATATCCAAATTAAAGAATTATATATTGAGTTAGCTATCAAATTTTAGTTGTAGTGAATAAGCCCAAGATAGCTCATGTTTGATCGCAACGCATCTCATATCCATGGACTTATAATGGTATAGCTACAAAATGCAAAGTTAAAACTAAATCAAAAGTATAATCATTTACAAAGCTGTACTAAATAGACTCAGGATATATGACATACATTAATAAAAGCTTTCTTATGTGAATCCTATATAATAGTAGTAATAATGGTGTATATAGGGCCAACAATTCAGCCAACACCACTTCAATTCGAAGATGTTGCATATTGTTCGACCTTATTATGGAGCCTGAGATAAGGCAGTTCACACATATGTCTGTTACCATATGCAATTATTAGATATGTTATGTTCTCACTCAAATTGTATATCCAAAGAATCTTTAGTGTTGTGTTCACATTTTATTATTAAAACAGAGTGGGATAGATATCGTACAAAACGTATCACCAGCCTTAGTTCTAAAGCATAGTACTCTTATGGATATCATACTATACGTTCTATAGGAAGGAATTATAACCATCTTGTTCATTAATACCCACTGGGGCTAAAGTATTTAGCCAGAATATCCAGTTAGAGGGATATACAGTCACTAAACAAATCTTGGAACATGATCTGGGCCTTGTCCCTTTCACGCATACCTCTGTACACTTGGATACAATAGTGGGTGGAGTAGCTTCCTCTTGTTCCCCGCCTTGCTCTCCCTTTGGTAAAGGAGTCTCTACTGCCCAGGGAGCTGGACCTGAAGTATGCTGGTCACTGTTGCATTCTCTGCATCTTATGTTATTTTTGCAGTCTTTGGCAATGTGTCTGGTGGATGCACAACATCTAAAGCAGATAGAATTCTCTTTCAGGTAAACTTTACTTTCATCAATGTGCTTGCTTCTGAACCCACAACACTTTGATAGTGGCTGTGGTTTATTATGAATTGGACATGGACTGTCTGGTTCCATGAATTTTCTTGCAGGTCTGTTCACTTGTGGAGTTGCATTAGTAGCTGACACTTCTGTCTTCCTTACTGACACTATTGGTCTGTTGCTGTACCTTGTTCCTGTCTTCTCTGTATTTAATGGAACTTGGTTGCTGCATGTTGAGAATATGAAGCTTGGATCATTTATGGTCTTTGCTTGGTTGACAATAAATCTGGTGAAGAAACTAAATGGTGGAAAGGAGACATGATGGTCTTCTTTGTACTTGGAACCTTGAAAAATCCACTTTTCTTGCAGGCTATATGGCAGTTTTTCAATAATTGGTTTGATGCCACGAGCTGTGTCTAGGTATGCCAGTCCTGGCAAAAAGCCTCCTGTCTTAGCTGCATTCACCTCCAACAACATGTCACCAAGTTCTCTTAACTTTATGTTGTCTTTGTTTGAGATTTTGGGGAAGTTCTCTAGCTTCTTTAACAGTGCATTCTCAATAGCTTCAGGGCTGCCATAACATTCTTCTAGTCTCTGCCATACCATTTTAACTCCATCAATTGGGTTATGAACATGCACTGACCTGATTCTCTTAGCCTGTTGAGATGACTCTGGTCAAAGCCACTTAGTCAAAAGATCTAGCTCTTCTCTGGCTGTAAGATTAAGATCTCTGGTGACACCTTGGAATGATGTCTTCCATGCCCAGTAGTTCTCTGGTCGATCATCAATGTTAGTAGACCTGTACTCACTAACTCTCGACGAATCAGGTGCTTTGCTAGGTCAGTATTCTCTGAAGATCCTAATGTGCTATTTCTGAGAGGGGATATGTGAGAGTCCATATAATGTGATGGATGTTGTGGATCAGCGTAGCCTCTGCTTTCTTGAAAGTGCACCCTTGGTGTTGAGACATTTGCAGTGTCAGTCTGGAAAGGAGGGTGCAAGTGAGGAATAATTGGAGTGGACTGTAAATATGTTGAGTCAGGAAACTGTGGTATTATGCTGGACATAGGTTGGATAGGAGCATGCTCTGTTTTACCTTGGTCCAGAGCATGGTTCTGTACATACTCACGAGTCCTTTGTACTGAATCATGGGTAGTTATTTCTGAAAAATCTTGGCGTGGTTCCTCTTCTAGTTCAGCTGCTGCTTCATAGACTGCTGCTTCTGCAGATGCTTCAACTGCTGCCCTTTGAATCTTTAGCACATGCATATTAGCTTCTAACTCTGCCTTGAGTTGCGCTGTTTCAGCTTCACACCTTGCTGTCTCTGCTTCTATATCTGCTTTGCGCCTAGCTGCCTCTGCTTCCATATCTGCGTTGCGCTTAGCTGCCTCTGCTTCCATATCTGCTTTGTGTCTAGCTGCCTCTGCTTTGCACCTTGCTGCCTTTGCTTCCATATCTGCTTTGCACCTTGCTGCCTCTGCTTCCATATCTGCTTTGTGCCTAGCTGCCTTTGCTTCTAGTGATGCTTTCTGCTTTATCATGTCTGCTTCTTTTTCAGCATAAGAAATTTGTGCCTGGGCTGCTTGCGCTTTAGCACGGGCTCTGAGTCCTGCAGAACTGGCTGATGATCTGCTGGAGTGCATTGAATATTTAGAGCCAGAGGCATAGGATCTGGTCTCTAAAGTTTGCTGCATTATATCAACAATCTTTTCTTGGTTCATAGTGATCAGGTTAAAGTAGCACAATATTTTAAATGCAGTTCTTGTGCAAATTATTTTTACTACCTTTCACTTTAAATTGCAGGTCTTGTATGTTTGCTTGTTATTTACTGCTTTTACTTTAAAATGCAGCCTTTGTATCTTGCTTGTTATTTCTTCTTACTTTACAATGCAGCTCTGTATCTTCCCTTGATATAGCATGCCTTTTTACTGTACTGTCCTCACTAACTGATAGCTAGACAGCTAGTTAACAAACCAGACAGAAATGGCTTTGTGTTTATTCCAAACTGATTTTACTTCTGAATAGTTATTTTGTAAAACTGCAATACAATAAGAAAAGTTGAAATTACAATATTGTACTATACAATGCAGCGCTTGTATCTTGCCTTGATATAGCATGCCTTTTTACTGTACTGTCCTCACTAACTGATAGCTAGACAGCTAGTTAACAAACCAGACAGAAATTGCTTTGTGTTTATTCCAAACTGATTTTACTTCTGAATAGTTATTTTGTAAAACTGCAATACAATAAGAAAAGTTGAAATTACAATATGTAGTTACACGTGGTGCTTGCAATACATACAATAATACATGTTTCTAACACAGAGAGCTTACATTTAAACCTTACAGCAATAGCAATGCAATTCAAATGCACAATGAACTCTTAGCAAACAATAAATAACTTACAGGCATATGTATATTTAGAGACAAATATGAAGAACTGATTTCCATGCTTCTTGAAGCTAAGATGGCTGCTGAGAAACTGAAAGTAAAAGTTTTTATTAACAAACTTTATTAACACTTCCTGTTTCCTTCTTGAGAGGAACCAAGCTGTAATTGCAACATGAAACCACCAGATGTCATCAACATGAACATAATAAGCATATAATAGACAGAACACCAAGTGAATTGAAAAGGCAATAAAAGTCTAATTAACTTGTGCTTTAGGTAACAATGGTGTAAATCTGGTTCTTACTTTAGGTCACACATTATGATACTTACAGGTCCCATTCTTATTTTGGCAAACAAGCAGCATAGATCTATTCTTGTTCTAATATAATAGTTTTGCATTATTTCCTTTAAATGACGAGTAAATAAATGTTTTGTATTTCTATGTCCCTGTAGCCTATGTGCTGCCCTTTCTATAGTCTCCCTCTCTGTCTCTCATTTGTCCTCCACCCTCTTGAATTCCATTTAAATATATGGGGTCCATTTATTAAGGGTCGAGCGGAAATGATTCGCTACCATGTATCGGGTCCGCTGGACATTGCTGTGAGTGGACAGCATAATCTGTCCTCATTTATCATTGCACAAGCATTGCACAAGTAATGCTTGTGCAATGCCGCCCACTGCTCACTGGTGGTCAATCGACCACGAGCAGGGGCTTTCAATCACCCC
The DNA here is from genome assembly GCF_027579735.1 of Bombina bombina. Lineage (NCBI taxonomy): Eukaryota > Metazoa > Chordata > Amphibia > Anura > Bombinatoridae > Bombina > Bombina bombina. The sequence continues at coordinate 868,027,475 of NC_069503.1, read as the reverse complement.
GATCAGATTGGATCAGGATGATTTGGTGGACAGGTTAAAAGCTCAATTTATCAAGCCATGGTGGACAGGGGCATACATATTCGCCCCTGTCTGCTCGAGCTATACTCTGGCGAGCAGCAATTCACTGCCCACATTTAACATTGCACACGAGCGCTCCTTTGCGCTCATGTGCAAACCTGCCCCCCCTCGTGCACAGCCAATCACGTGCGGACAGGAGCTGTCAATCTCCTGGTCATAAGAAACCGCAGAGATTGAAATTCTCCACCTAAGAGGTGGACAACAGGGTAGGGAAGCAGCGGTCTAATGACTGCTGCTTGATAAATTGTGACTGCAGGTTCACTGAGAAAAAGGCTTGATAAATCTAGCCCTAGCAGCAAACCTTAAATGATGGGCCTTCGAAGCAGCAAACACTGCTCGATAAAAGGAGCCCTTTGTCTTTACCACTTCTATTGGAAGGCTATTCTATTAATCGACCACTGTTATAGAAACACTTTCATACTGTCCACTTATCTGAGTATTGCACACTATTGGCTTAAGGATTTTACATTGATCAGCTGTCCCCTTGGAATACAATTCTTTGCCCTCTGTCTTGCCATCTACGTTGCTTTTTTTTGTTAAAATACATTTATAATACTGTTACAAAATGATTGCATGCTGACGGTGTCTCGACTGTTCTGTCTTTTCCTTTAGGACTAAAGAGATTAAATTAACTTGATTTTTGGTATTTAGATTTCTGTCACAGTAAGTAAATTAAACAATGGACATAATGTCGGCACAGGGAAGAGAGTTACTCAGTGCATATATCATACATCCCTGCGATTCTAGCGGTGATGCCATTCTGCACCTCTGCAGGAGTGCAATAAGTGGTGCGATAAACCAGGAAATTAGAAGAATGTAAATTCTCGCAAAGGAATTGCACGCTGGGGGAAAAATTGCTTCCTCATGCTTATATTTTTTTCATGGAAATAATTCACCTACCTCCTAAAATCAAATTGTTAAATGGCTTGGTGGGAGTGCATAACCTGAAAAAAAAGATATGCTGGTGGACTCTGAAATATCAGCTGAGTAATCTTTCCCCTCTTTGCATGGCATGTACACTGTGTCCTCTTGAGAGATAGCTGTCTGGATCTCAGGACCTCTGTCTATTTTGTAACCTTCTCACTGCCAGTGGAAAGGGGAGAACCTTTAAAAGCAATTAAATCGTTATGTATAATAACTATACTCTTGTGTAATAAACTTCAACTGCATTTTATTAATGTATTATAAGTTTTGTAACTGGAGTTTTATTTTGCAGCTAATGATGTCAGTGGCACATGCCCCTCTACCAAATAGGATGAAGACATTTTGATATAGTGCCAGGCACAACAGGGCAAACTGAGGACACTATATTTAAACTAACAGGTGTCCCTAGGTTCTGATATTAATATATATTATTTTATTGTATACTTTAGTTAGTGCAAGGCCACAGGGCATAGCTAATGCCATCATAAAGGGAAGATTTTGCATCAGTATAGATTTACTAATACCACTGCAGTGCATTTTGCAGCAAATGCCAGCAGCCAGCTGGGCAAGGCATGGGTTAATGCTTACTCAGAATATATGTTGTATATTTTCAGGCAGGCACGCTCTACATGAGATCCTCATTTTTTTTATTTTTCACTCCACTGAACAAGCTTCATTATGATACTTATTGTAGCATTCACAAACCCAGTCATCTAGCTGAGCTACACCTCTAACGTTACAATATTGATGGATTTTTTGCTCTTCACATATTGTATGGTTAAAAATTCCCTCTGCGTTTTCACGGCAGAATTAGGTGATGTTATGAGATCTCACATCTTATTATCTCTAATAGGCAATAAGAAAGAATATCTGCAGCTTGCCAGAAGTCACATCAACAAATGCACCTGTGAATACAACATGCAAGAGGCCATGGATAATAGAATTGTGTTGTATTGCACTTATCACATATTTTCTGAAACCACTGAATGTTTTAATGCACGTACCTAATATTTTTCTTTGAAAAAAAAAGCAGCGTTTTTCAGTGTCAGTTCTCTAGAAACACTGACCTGGCAAGGATTTGAGCAGATATGTGCACAAGTGGGGAATAGTCAATGAAACTTTCTGAGGCACTGATTATTCACATAAGCTTAGGAAAAGGGAACCCTAAATGGTGTCCTGTTAGTGTGTGCCAAGGCCTGGAGCAGAGAAACACTGGCATTGAGGAATGCCTTTGGCATTTTCCTACAATTTGCTGAATGTCTTTAGTTAATTAAAGCACAGAATTATACAGTAACTTAATTAAAATTCCATATATCTTTTGCTCAAAGATATATTTTACAACAAATTTACCTAAACTAATGTAGCCACAGAAAACTTTTTAGGGTTTAAAAAACTGACCATTTCTGAATTACCTTTTTGTTAGTTTTAAATTAATCTTTCCTGATAGGGCATGTAATTTTAAACAACTTTCCAATTTACTGTAATCATCAAATTTGCTTTGTTCTTTTTGTATTCTTTGTTGAAAGCTAAACCTAGGTGTTTTCATATGCTAATTTCTAAGCCCTTGAAGGCAGCCTCTTATCTGAAAGCATTTGACAGTTTTTCACAGCTAAAGGGCGTTAGTTCATGTGTACCTTATAGATAACATTGTGCTTTCGCTGGCTAAAATGCAAGTCTGTCAAAATACCTGAAATAAGGGGGCAGTCTGCAGAGGCTTACATACAAGGTAATCACAGAGATAAAAAGTATGTTAATATAACCGTGTTGGTTATGCAAAACTGGGGAATGGGTAATAAAGGGATTATCTATCTTTTTAAACAATAAAAAATCTGATGTAGACTGTCCCTTTAATGACTAGTCTATTTACAATGAGTCATATGGGCTCTTGTTGTCAGTCATTTTACATAAGTAAAACACACCACAGAGTTGACACTCTACAGGAAGATGTTCCTGAACAGCTACAGAATAGTATCTATAGTATCTATATATAAATATTACAGTGTTAATAATGAACTGTTTATACAGTGTTATAGTTTGTAACAGTGTTTTTGACCCAGTGAACATATGCTCTTGTATTCATATAAATATATTGATACCTCACACATGAGCACTCAGCATGAGGGAAGAGGTTTCTCAAAACTACAAAGAACTGAGCCCTCCATTGGTGAGATGGGTGTTCTGATTGGTTGAAACGTATTTAGTCCTGCCCCATGCAGTAACTGATCACTGTTCACTAGCCACATTACTCAGTCTCAATGCAATATACAAGTGAACTTAGTTTTACCTAAATCAATATCAAACATTCTTTCCATAAACTATACAAATGACACCAGGTAAATTAGGATTATTTAACATGGTTTGATGTGTGATTATGCATGATTATAATAAATATTCACTGGACTGTTCAATGCTAAACACTGTTTTTCTGGTGCTTTGAATTGTATCTTTGCTTGAATATATTTCTTTAAAATGTTTGTGGCAAATGCTGTAACTTTTAAGTAAAGTGGTTCAGTATTTTTAGAACTATAAAGCAATGAAAAAATACATTTCCCTATCTCTTAACACCAAAAACAATAAACACAGGACACATTTTGGGCCAGGCAAACAAGGCACTTGCCTAGGGCGACAGATTAGGAGGGGGCAGCACTTTTTGTGGCAATATTTGTAAGAACTGCAATAGAATAGAAAAGAAGGAGCTCCAATGGCACAATATCACTCAAAACAATAACGGCCCCTCCAAAATAGTGGTCCCAATAGAAGGAAACTCACAAAGAGAGAGCACTTATAACAAACTGCAAATACAACAGTCTGGGATAATTAGGAGCTACACAGCTGGGTCACCACAGTTCACTGTGATCTCGTATCCTACAGGCTTCTGGCACACGGTACAGTGTCCTGTGTATGAAACAGACTTGATCCAAACAACAAACACTGTGGACAAACTGAACACTCGGGGTATTTTATTAAAAGTATAAAACTTAGATTAAAATCTGAACACATTTTGCAGTATAACAGTAATACTTCCTTGAGGGTCCATTATTGCTTTTAGTGATATTGTGCCATTGGAGTGCCTTCTTATCTATTGTATTGTGGTTCCTTGGAGGTTTTTTTTTTTTCAAAGGAGAGCTGACCTGGGCAATTCACTTGTGAGATAAGACTGTCATACTGTAGCCACTCTAGTGGCGCCTCTGTTATTTCTTTAGACTACCTCTAAGTAGAACTTTGGCATTTTTTATTGTGTATATTTGTAAGAAACGTATAGTTCTTTTACAAGTATTATACAGGTATATAATGAAAGACTTTGCCCAAAGAGTTTACATTCTAGGGGAGTTTAATAAGAGACTGCCCATTGAGCTTACAGTTTAGAGGTGGCTTGAACCTTTCTTTTATTCAGCTAGATATTGCCTTTAGTTCTGTTGTCTTTCAGCACTTAGTATTGTGTTTAGGGAAGTATTGTTTTAATAAATCTGTGTTTGTTTGTTTTCTTTGTATATTACAGTAATATATATATATTGTGTGTGTGTGCCTGTGTGTGTATGTCTGTGTGCGTGCATGCGTGTGTATGTCTATAACTACGTGTGTGTACGTGACTGTGTGCGTATATACATTTATTTGTAAATGCCATAAAAAAAATAACATTTCCCTGACCAAAAAATATTATACCCAGAACAGGAGCGGGGGATAGCGGCAGCAGAATTTTGAGTGCCTAGGGCAGCACAAACTCTGAATACACTACTGAATAAACAGAACCTACAACTAAAAGTAATGCACTAATCTTTATGAAATTGGTATGCTGCGAGATTTTATTTATTTATTAGCATTTTTTTTTGTTTTGTTTGTTTTTTGGTGAAAAACCAAGCAGTGATTTATTCATTATAAAAGTTTGATCTAATTTATTTTGAATAAAAAAGGCTGATTGCATTATGAAGACATGATAATGTTTTTATTTTACAAAGAAAACAGGTTATTTTACATAAAAAGGTTTTTGACACACAGCAGACAAGCAGGTGTAGGGAGAATAAAATGTGATTCTGCACTTAAACTACACAGTTTATATACACTTACAGAACACACCCGAGAGCTTACACACAACCCTTTATGGCCAACATAACAGAACAGAGCTATGTCCTTTAGGGAGTCTACAGGAAACATCATGTTTCCACCAGAGGATGTACAAACAATGATTATTGGCATTTCTGGATGAGGTGTTTTCCGTAGTCAATGTTCATCTATCTCAGACCCCTGCATTTAGCTTTAATGTCCCAATAGAAATGTTCATCTCTCTCAGTTGTGTGTGGGTCATTGTACTATAGTACATATAGAAATCATCATGATTTTGTCATAGAGGACAGGCTGATGCTGTGGCAGAACGATACTTGGAAAGGAGTAATCTGAGGAGGGAACAATACTAAGAACAGTACACAACACAGAAAAAAATCCGTACATAAAATATTACAAAGATGAATATCGACTGCAATATTGTGTCTCCTAATGCCCCAAACAAGCTACCTCACCCTAAATTGCAACTTGTGTGCAGAATTATTAGTTCATCCTTTAATTTTTTAACAGCCTGCTTTATAACTAGGACATTTAGGGAGACATTAGTAGTTGCATAAGGAACATATGTACAATATTGTTTTCCCACAAGGGTGTAGACACCATAGGCAACCAACAGGTTGTCTAAGGCAATTCTATTTTGCAAGACAACTAACCTTAAAACTAGTGATGTTGCGAATAGTTCCCGGAGAACATAGCATGTTCGCGTTCGCCGCGGCGGGCGAACATATGCAATGTTCGATCCGCCCCCTATTCGTCATCATTGAGTAAACTTTGACCCTGTACCTCACAGTCAGAAGACACATTCCAGCCAATCAGCAGCAGACCCTCCCTCCCAGACCCTCCCACCTCCTGGACAGCATCCATTTTAGATTCATTCGGGAGCTGCATTCTTAGTGAGAGGAGGGACAGTGTAGCGGCTGCTGATTTAATAGGGAAATCGATTGCTAGGCAAGTGTATTCAGTGTCCACTACAGTCCTGAAGGACTCATCTGATCTCTTCTGTAAGGACAGCACCCCAAAAAGCCATTTTTAGGGCTAGAACATCAGTCTGCTTTTTTTTTTTCCTGTGTAATCTAATTGCAGTTGCCTGCCTGCCTGCCAGCGTGTGTGTCAGGCTCACAGCGTATACTGTGCCCACTTGCCCAGTGCCACCACTCATATCTGGTGTAACAGTAGTGTACATTTAAAAAAAACAACACTTTTTTGACTGTGAAATAATAGCAGACAGCTGCCAGTACCCAAGATGGCCGACAATAAGGCAGATGGGGAGGGTTAGAGAGCTGTTTTGGGGGGGATCAGGGAGGTTGGGGGCTAAGGGGGGATGCTACACCACAGCATATGTAAATATGCTAAAAAATTAAAAAAAATTAAAAACCTTTTATTTTAGTACTGGCAGACTTTCTGCCAGTACTTAAGATGGCGGGGACAATTGTGGGGTGGGGGAGGGAAGGGAACTGTTTGGGAGGGATCAGGGGGTCTGATGTGTCAGGTGGGAGGCTGATCTCTACACTAAAGCTAAAATTAACCCTGCAAGCTCCCTACAAACTACCAAATTAACTCCTTCACTGCTAGCCATAATACACGTGTGATGCGCAGCAGCATTTAGCGGCCTTCTAATTACCAGAAAGCAACGCCAAAGTCATATATGTCTGCTATTTCTGAACAAAGGGGATCCCAGAGAAGCATTTACAACCATGTGTGCCATAATTGCACAAGCTGTTTGTAAATAATTTCAGTGAGAAACCTAAAATTGCGAAAAAACTTTTTTTTTTTTTAAATTTGATCGCATTTGGCGGTGAAATGGTGGCATTAAATATACCAAAATGGGCCTAGATCAATACTTTGGGTTGTCTACTACACTACACTTAAGCTAAAATTAACTCTACAAGCTCCCTACATGCTGCCTAATTAACCCCTTCACTGCTGGGCATAAAACACGTGTGGTGCGCAGTGGCATTTAGCAGCCTTCTAATTACCAAAAAGCAAAGCCAAAGTCAGATAAGTCTGCTATTTCTGAACAAAGGGGATCCCAGAGAAGCATTTACAACCATTTATGCCATAATTGCATAAGTTGTTTGTAAATAATTTCTGTGAGAAACCTAAAGATTGTGAAAAAGTGAAAAAAAAATTTTTATTTGATCGAATTTGGCGATGAAATGGTGGCATTAAATATACCAAAATGGGCCTAGATTAATACTTTGAGTTGTCTACTACACTACACTTAAGTTAAATTAACTCTACAAGCTCCCTACATGCTCCCTAATTAACCCCTTCACTGCTGGGCATAAAGCACGTTGGTGCGCAGTGGCATTTAGCAGCCTTCTAATTACCAAAAAGCAACGCCAAAGCCATATAAGTCTGCTATTTCTGAACAAAGAGGATCCCAGAGAAGCATTTACAACCATTTATGCCATAATTGCATAAGTTGTTTGTAAATAATTTCTGTGAGAAACCTAAAGTTTGTGAAAAAGTGAACAATTATTTTTTTATTTGATCGCATTTGGCGGTGAAATGGTGGCATGAAATATACCAAAATGGGCCTAGATCAATACTTTGGGATGTCTTCTAAAAAAATATATATGCATGTCAAGGGATATTCAGGTATTCCTGACAGATATCAGGGTTCCAATGTAACTAGCGCTCATTTTGAAAAAAAGTGGTTTTGAAATAGCAAAGTGCTTCTTGTATTTATTTCCATATAACTTGCAAAAAAAGCAAAGAACATGTTAACATTGGGTATTTCTAAACTCAGGACAAAATTTAGAAACTATTTAGCATGGTTATTTTTTGGTGGTTGTAGATGTGTAACAGATTTTGGGGGTCAAAGTTAGAAAAAGTGTGTTTTTTTCCATTTTTTCATCATATTTTATAATGTTAGGTGATTTATGCCCTTTATGGATTAAAACCAGACTCTGCATCAACTATGTAATTTTCCATGGGAGTTTTGCCATGGATCCCCCTCCGGCATGCCACAGTCCAGGTGTTAGTCCCCTTGAAACAACTTTTCCATCACTATTGTGGCCATAAAGAGTCCCTGTGAGTTTTAAAATTCGCCTGCCCATTGAAGTCTATGGAGGTTCGCCCGTTCGCGAACATTTGAGGAAGTTTGCGTTCGCCGTTCGCAAACCCAAATTTTTATGTTTGCGACATCACTACTTAAAACTTGTACTTCACCAGTAAGGTATTATAAAGCACCAATTATTTCATTTGCAATCTATTCTACTAATCTGGTCAGTGCTCTAATACATCCCCAATTATACTATACCCCAATGGCAGTGATGAAAACAGACCAAAATAAAGAAGCATTCAGTAACAAGTGAGGGAGGAATAATACTTCTACTTTTTAAATGTGTCTTATAAATTCAATGTTGTTTTTTGTTTTGTTTATTATTTTAATGAATTTTAAGTATAAAGTGTTTCACATAGTACAATGAAACAATGATAAGTGGAAACCCCCCCAGTAATTTTGTTTCTCAATACACACACGGCTAGATTTAGAGTTGGGCGGTAGCCATCAAAACCAGCGTTAGAGGCTCCTAACGCTGGTTTTTACCGCCCTCTGGTATTTGGAGTCAGTCATTAAAGGGTCTAACGCTCACTTTCCGGCCGCGACTTTTCCATACCGCAGATCCCCCTACGCCATTTGCGTATCCTATCTTTTCAATGGGATCTTTCTAACGCCGGTATTTAGAGTCGTGGCTGAAGTGAGCGTTAGAAATCTAATGACAAAACTCCAGCCGCAGAAAAAAACCAGGAGTTAAGAGCTTTCTGGGCTAACGCCGGTTTATAAAGCTCTTAACTACTGTGCTCTAAAGTACACTAACACCCATAAACTACCTATGTACCCCTAAACCGAGGTCCCCCCACATCGCCGCCACTCTATTACATTTTTTTAACCCCTAATCTGCCGACCGCAAACTGCTGCCACCTACGTTATCCCTATGAACCCCTAATCTGCTGCCCCTAACACTGCCGACCCCTATATTATATTTATTAACCCCTAATCTGCCGCCCCCAACGTCGCCGCCACCTACCTACAATTATTAACCCCTAATCTGCCGACCGGAGCTCACCGCTAATATAATAAAGTTATTAACCCCTAATCCGCCTCACTCCCGCCTCAATAACCCTATAATAAATAGTATTAACCCCTAATCTGCCCTCCCTAACATCGCCAACACCTAACTTCAAGTATTAACCCCTAATCTGCCGACCGGAGCTCACCGCTACTATAATACATTTATTAACCCCTAAAGCTAAGTCTAACCTTAACCCTAACACCCCCCTAAATTAAATATAATTTAAATCTAACAAAATAAATTAACTCTTATTAAATAAATAAATTATTCCTATTTAAAGCTAAATACTTACCTGTAAAATAAACCCTAATATAGCTACAATATTAATTATAATTATATTGTAGCTATTTTAGGATTAATATTTATTTTACAGGCAACTTTGTATTTATTTTAACCAGGTACAATAGCTATTAAATAGTTAATAACTATTTAATAGTTACCTAGTTAAAATAATTACAAGTTACCTGTAAAATAAAACCTAACCTAAGTTACAATTAAACCTAACACTACACTATCAATAAATTAATTAAATAAAATACCTACAATTATCTACAATTAAACCTAACACTACACTATCAATAAATTAATTAAATACAATACCTACAAATAAATACAATGAAATAAACTAACTAAAGTACAAAAAATAAAAAAGAACTAAGTTACAAAAAATAAAAAATATTTACAAACATTATAAAAATATTACAACAATTTTAAACTAATTAAACCTACTCTAAGACCCCTAATAAAATAACAAAGACCCCCAAAATAAAAAAATGCCCTACCCTATTCTAAAATTAAAATAGAAAAGCTCTTTTACCTTACCAGCCCTGAAAAGGGCCCTTTGCGGGGCATGCCCCAAAGAATTCAGCTCTTTTGCCTGTAAAAAAAACCAAACAATACCCCCCCCAACATTACAACCCACCACCCACATACCCCTAATCTAACCCAAACCCCCCTTAAATAAACCTAACACTAAGCCCCTGAAGATCTCCCTACCTTGTCTTCACCACACCGGGTCCCGATCTGTCCAGAAGAGCCTCCGAAATCTTCATCCAAGCCCAAGCAGGGGCTGAAGAGTGACGTCCATCCTCCGGCTGAAGTCTGGATCCAAGCGGCAAATGAAGAAGTCCATCTTCGGGAAGAAATCTTCATCCTATCCGGGCAGAAGAGGACATCCGGACCGGCAAACATCTTCATCCAAGCCGCATCTTCTATGTTGTTCCATCGGATGACGAGCGGCTGATCTTGAAGACCTCCGGCGCGGATCCATCCTCTTCGTTCGACGTCCAACTGAAGAATGACGGTTCCTTTAAGGGACGTCATCCAAGATGGCGTCCCTCGAATTCCGATTGGCTGATAGGATTCTATCAGCCAATCGGAATTAAGGTAGGAAAATTCTGATTGGCTGATGGAATCAGCCAATCAGATTCAAGTTCAATCCAATTGGCTGATTGGATCAGCCAATCAGATTGAGCTCACATTCTATTGGCTGATCGGAACAGCCAATAGAATGCGAGCTCAATCTGATTGGCTGATCCAATCAGCCAATCGGATTGAACTTGAATCTGATTGGCTGATTCCATCAGCCAATCAGAATTTTCCTACCTTAATTCCGATTGGCTGATAGAATCCTATCAGCCAATCGGAATTCGAGGGGCGCCATCTTGGATGACGTCCCTTAAAGGAACCGTCATTCTTCAGTTGGACGTCGAACGAAGAGGATTGATCCACGCCGGAGATCTTCAAGATCAGCCGCTCGTCATCCGATGGAACAACATAGAAGATGCGTCTTGGATGAAGATGTTTGCCGGTCCAGATGTCCTCTTCTGCCCGGATAGGATGAAGATTTCTTCCCAAAGATGGACTTCTTCATTTGCCGCTTGGATCCAGACTTCAGCCGGAGGATGGACGTCACTCTTCAGCCCCTGCTTGGGCTTGGATGAAGATTTCGGAGGCTCATCTGGACAGATCGGGACCCGGTGTGGTGAAGACAAGGTAGGGAGATCTTCAGGGGCTTAGTGTTAGGTTTATTTAAGGGGGGTTTGGGTTAGATTAGGGGTATGTGGGTGGTGGGTTGTAATGTTGGGGGGGGTATTGTATGTTTTTTTTTTACAGGCAAAAGAGCTGAATTCTTTGGGGCATGCCCCGCAAAGGGCCCTTTTCAGGGCTGGTAAGGTAAAAGAGCTTTTCTATTTTAATTTTAGAATAGGGTAGGGCATTTTTTTATTTTGGGGGTCTTTGTTATTTTATTAGGGGTCTTAGAGTAGGTGTAATTAGTTTAAAATTGTTGTAATATTTTTCTAATGCTTGTAAATATTTTTTTATTTTTTGTAACTTAGTTCTTTTTTATTTTTTGTACTTTAGTTAGTTTATTTCATTGTATTTATTTGTAGGTATTGTATTTAATTAATTTATTGATAGTGTAGTGTTAGGTTTAATTGTAGATAATTGTAGGTATTTTATGTAATTAATTTATTGATAGTGTAGTGTTAGGTTTAATTGTAACTTAGGTTAGGATTTATTTTACAGGTAATTTTGTAATTATTTTAACTAGGTAACTATTAAATAGTTATTAACTATTTAATAGCTATTGTACCTGGTTAAAATAATTACAAAGTTACCTGTAAAATAAATATTAATCCTAAAATAGCTACAATATAATTATAATTTATATTGTAGCTATATTAGGGTTTATTTTACAGGTAAGTATTTAGCTTTAAATAGGAATAATTTATTTAATAAGAGTTAATTTATTTCGTTAGATTAAAATTATATTTAATTTAGGGGGGTGTTAGTGTTAGGGTTAGACTTAGCTTTAGGGGTTAATACATTTATTATAGTAGCGGTGAGATCCGGTTGGCAGATTAGGGGTTAATTATTGTAGGTAGGTGGAGGCGACGTTGGGGGCGGCAGATTAGGGGTTAATAAATATAATATAGGGGTCGGCGGTGTTAGGGGCAGCAGATTAGGGGTACATAGGTATAACATAGGTTGCGGCGGTATACGGAGAGGCAGATTAGGGGTTAATAATAATATGCAGGTATCATATGCAGGGGGCGGCAGATTAGGGGTTAATAAGTGTAAGGTTAGGGGTGTTTAGACTCGGGGTACATGTTAGAGTGTTAGGTGCAGACTTAGAAACTGTTTCCCCATAGGAAACAATGTAGCTGCGTTAGGTGCTGAACGCTGCTTTTTTGCAGGTGTTAGGTTTTTTTCAGCTCAAACAGCCCCATTGTTTCCTATGGGGGAATCGTGCACGAGCACGTTTTTGAAGCTGGCCGCGTCCGTAAGCACCGCTGGTATCGAGAGTTGCAGTGGCGTTAAATATGCTCTACGCTCCCTTTTTTGGGCCTAACGCAGCCATTCTGTGAACTCTAAATACCAGCGGTATTTAAAAGGTGCGGGGGGAAAAAAGCATGCGTAGCTAACGCACCCCTTTGGCCGCAGAACTCTAAATCTAGCCGACAGTGAGTATTGAAAAGAATCACTCCCTTGAAAATAATCACATTTTGTTGCTTTGCAGCGGAAATAAAGACAGACACAGTTTTTGTTTATCCAGTGCAACTTATAACATCCAAGGGAAAAATATAACACCAACACGTCAGCGAAAAATAAAGACAATTCAAAAACAGAATCACTGAGTTGGAACAAGGATCACCCCTTGTGTCAGAATTTAGTTGAACAACCGTTTGCTTTAATTACAGCCTTTAGTCTGTTGAGATATGTCTCTAATAACTTTGCACATCTGGACTGTGCAATATTTGCCCACTCTTCTTTGCAGAACTGCTTCAGGCCATGCAAGGACATTCACCTTTTTCTCCTTCAACCACTGTGTGGTCATTTTTGCTGTGTGCTTTGGGTCATTGTCATGTTGGAAGGTAAACCTTCTTCACATTGATAACTTCCTGACAGACGGCAACAGATTTTCTTTAAGAATTTGACAATATTTTGAACCCTTCTATCCTTACAAGTGCACCAGTGCCTGCTGCAAAGAAACCCCCTATAACAGGATATTACCACCTCCATGCTTTACTGTAGGTATGGTGTTATTTGGATGGTGAGCTATATTGGATTTCCTCCAGACGTATCGTTTGTTGTTGAGGCCAAATAATTAAATTTTAGTCTCATCTGACCATAAAACCCTTTTCCATGTGGCCTCAGAATCTCCTAGGTATGTTATGGCAAAGCTCAGTCATGTCTGCATGTGGCCTTTGTTCAGGAGTTGCTTTTTTCTTGTAACCCTCCAATACAAGCGACATTTGTGGAGAATGACCACTCTTTGTCATAAATTTCTGCAACTGATTCAGAGTTGCTGTGGGCCTCTTGGTTTCCTCCTGGCTCTTTCATCCGGGTTGGAGTGACGTCCTGATACAGATAGGGTCTGTGTTGTACTAAATACTAAATACCTTCCACTTCTTAATAATATACTTCACTGTGCTTCTAGGCATTGGTAAAGCCTTTGATATTTTCTTGTATCCATCTCCTGACTTGTGCCTGTCCACAACATTATCCCGGAGATCTTCTGACAGTGCCTTGCCACCCATAGTTGATTGCTTCAGTTGCACTACCAGGAACTGAGATGCTCCAGGAAAGCTCTTTTTATGCTGAGCTAATCAATATGCCCACAGCTGATCACAGTTGCAGGTCAAATGGCTTTGTGTGTGCCGTTGAGAAGGTGATTAGTTACACCTGATTGAGTTTACAAGTAATTTTAGGAGGGGATGATTCTTTTTCCAACTCAGTGATTCTGTCTTTGAATTGTCTTTATTTTTGAATGACATGTTGGTGTTATATATTTCACTTGGATGTTATAAGTTGCACTGAGTAATTACAACTGGATAAGCAAAAACTGTGTCTGTCTTTATTTCAGGCTGCAAAACAACAAAATGTGATTATTTTCTCCAACATTGGTGTGTCCGGTCCACGGCGTCATCCTTACTTGTGGGATATTCTCTTCCCCAACAGGAAATGGCAAAGAGTCCCAGCAAAGCTGGCCATATAGTCCCTCCTAGGCTCCGCCCACCCCAGTCATTCTCTTTGCCGTTGCACAGGCAACATCTCCACGGAGATGGTTAAGAGTTTTTTGGTGTTTAGCTGGGGCGCGGTCTGGGATTCCCTGAAAGCTCAGGGTCTATGGTCTCGGGAAGAGTCTCTTCTCCCGATAAACATTCTGGAACTGAGAGCGATATTCAATGCTCTCAGAGCTTGGCCTCAACTAGCAAAGGCCAGATTCATAAGGTTCCAATCAGACAACATGACGACCGTTGCATATATCAATCATCAGGGGGGAACAAGGAGTTCCCTGGCGATGAAAGAAGTGACCAAAATAATTCAATGGGCGGAGGATCACTCCTGCCACCTGTCTGCGATCCACATCCCAGGAGTGGAAAACTGGGAGGCGGATTTTCTGAGTCGTCAGACATTCCATCCGGGGGAGTGGGAACTCCATCCGGAGATCTTTGCCCAAATAATTCAATTATGGAGCATTCCAGACATGGATCTGATGGCGTCTCGTCAGAACTTCAAGGTTCCTTGCTACGGGTCCAGATCCAGGGATCCCAAGGCGACTCTTGTAGATGCACTAGTAGCACCTTGGACCTTCAACCTAGCTTATGTATTTCCACCGTTTCCTCTCATTCCCAGGCTGGTAGCCAGGATCAATCAGGAGAGGGCCTCGGTGATCTTGATAGCTCCTGCGTGGCCATGCAGGACTTGGTATGCAGACCTGGTGAATATGTCATCGGCTCCACCATGGAAGCTACCTTTAAGACAGGACCTTCTTGTTCAGGGTCCATTCGAACATCCAAATCTGGTCTCCCTCCAGCTGACGGCTTGGAGATTGAACGCTTGATTCTATCGAAGCGTGGGTTTTCAGATTCTGTGATAGATACTCTGGTTCAGGCCAGAAAACCGGTAACTAGAAAAATTTACCATAAAATATGGAAAAAAATATCTGTTGGTGTGAATCCAAAGGATTCCCATGGAATAAGATAAAAATTCCTAAGATTCTATCCTTTCTACAAGAAGGTTTGGAGAAAGGATTATCTGCAAGTTCTCTAAAGGGACAGATCTCTGCTTTATCTGTCTTACTACACAAAAGACTGGCAGCTGTGCCAGATGTTCAAGCATTTGTTCAGGCTCTGGTTAGGATCAAGCCTGTTTACAGACCTTTGACTCCCCCCTGGAGTCTAAATCTAGTTCTTTCAGTTCTTCAAGGGGTTCCGTTTGAACCTTTACATTCCATAGATATTAAGTTACTATCTTGGAAAGTTTTGTTTTTGGTTGCAATTTCTTCTGCTAGAAGAGTTTCAGAGTTATCTGCTCTGCAGTGTTCTCCGCCCTATCTGGTGTTCCATGCAGATAAGGTGGTTTTGCGTACTAAGCCTGGTTTTCTTCCTAAGGTTGTTTCTAACAAAAATATTAACCAGGAGATAGTTGTACCTTCTTTGTGTCCGAATCCAGTTTCAAAGAAGGAACGTTTGTTACACAATTTGGACGTAGTCCGTGCTCTAAAATTCTATTTAGAGGCTACAAAAGATTTCAGACAAACATCTTCCTTGTTTGTTGTTTATTCTGGTAAAAGGAGAGGTCAAAAAGCGACTTCTACCTCTCTTTCCTTTTGGCTTAAAAGCATCATCCGATTGGCTTATGAGACTGCCGGAAGGCAGCCTCCTGAAAGAATCACAGCTCACTCCACTAGGGCTGTGGCTTCCACATGGGCCTTCAAGAACGAGGCTTCTGTTGACCAGATATGTAAGGCAGCGACTTGGTCTTCACTGCACACTTTTGCCAAATTTTACAAATTTGATACTTTTGCTTCTTCAGAGGCTATTTTTGGGAGAAAGGTTTTGCAAGCTGTGGTGCATTCCGTTTAGGTAACCTGATTTGCTCCCTCCCTTCATCCGTGTCCTAAAGCTTTGGTATTGGTTCCCACAAGTAAGGATGACGCCGTGGACCGGACACACCAATGTTGGAGAAAACAGAATTTATGCTTACCTGATAAATTACTTTCTCCAACGGTGTGTCCGGTCCACGGCCCGCCCTGGTTTTTTAATCAGGTCTGATGAATTATTTTCTCTAACTACAGTCACCACGGTACCATATGGTTTCTCCTATATATATTTCCTCCTGTCCGTCGGTCGAATGACTGGGGTGGGCGGAGCCTAGGAGGGACTATATGGCCAGCTTTGCTGGGACTCTTTGCCATTTCCTGTTGGGGAAGAGAATATCCCACAAGTAAGGATGACGCCGTGGACCGGACACACCGTTGGAGAAAGTAATTTATCAGGTAAGCATAAATTCTGTTTTCAAGGGGGGTGATTCTTTTCAATACGCACTGTACTATACACAGCCAAGCAAACAGAATATTTGCTAAAGTAACCTTTAAAGGGATACTAAACCCACATCTTTTCTTTCTTGATCCAGATAGAGCATGCAATTTTAAGCAACTTTCTCCTTTTATCAATTTCTTCATTCTCTTGCTATCTTTATTTGAAAAAGAAGGCATCTAAGCTAAGGAGCCAGACAAGTTTTGGTTTAGCACTTGTTTAATGGTGGTTGCATTTAGCCACCATTTAGCAAGCACAAACCAGGTTGTGAACCAAAAATGGACCGGCTTCTTAACTTACATTCTTGCTTTTCAAAAAAAGATAGCAAGAGAATGAAGAAAATTGATAATAAGAGTAAATTAGAAAGTTGCTTAAAATTGCATGCTCTATCTGAATCATGAAAGAAAAAAAAAATGGGTTCAGTGTCCCTTTAAATGTATGCACATAGATTAGTCAGCATTCCAGAAAGCAACTATTAGATGGACATATATAACACTATCCATAGAATGATTGACTGACAAAACCCCAGGACCATTAAGATTACACCCTGCTTTATATTTTATTACACCCATATGTGACTAATAATCTCTAATTCAATGCTGTTTTGCTACATAATACAAGGAATATCCCATAGGACAGTTCTTTTAGTCAAATTGAATCTCATAACAACCAACACTGGCATTTGGTCTGCATAATTATAAGTCTCATAGCGATATAATTTTAACAATAAACAATAGTTAATAAAGTATCTCAGTGTATCTCCTAGAAGTGGTATAATAGGCACTCCTGCTTCTGAGTGTCATGTGTACACATATATATAGGCTGACCATATTGCCGCTTTAAAAAGGGACACGTATGAAAAATACATATGTCAGGGCTGTTTTCAGGGCTGTTTAAAGAAATGTTTTGCATAATAACCCTGACATATGTATTTTTCATATGTGTTCCTTCTTAAAGTGGCAATATGGTCAGCCTACATATATATAACAAGTGTCTTTAGTTACTAAAGGTGGAACATTTTGAGCTAAAGAAAATGCCGTACTGCAATATCCAGTCATGGTCACACCTACATTATACATGATTAAAAAGGAATGCAACGATTTAAAACAATCCTTAAAGGGACATTAACGTCATAATTAAACTTTTATAATTCAGATAGAGTATGCAATTTTAATCATCTTTCTAATTTACTCCTATTATAATTGTTTCTTCCTTCTCTTGGTATCTTTATTTGAAAAGCAATCATGTATGCTTACGAGCTGGCACATTTTTTATTCAGAACCTGGGTGGCGCTTGCTTATTGGTGGTTAAAAGTAGCCACCAATCAGCAAGCGCTAGACAGGGTGCTGAACGAAAAATGGGCCCGCTCCTAAGATTACATTTCCACCTTTTCAAATAAAGCTACCAAGAAAACAAAAACAAAATGATAATAGGAGTAAATTAGAAAGTTGCTTAAAATGGCATGCGCTATCTGAATATTGAAACAAACAAAATAGGTTTCATGCACCTTTAATTCTACCCTAAATCGTTACACTCTAATATGCAACAATTGCTTGACAGTTACAAATATTTGTACCAAAACTATATAACAAACATCCAGCTAGATTACGAGTTTTGCGTTATGACTAAAAAAGCATCGTTATGGCCCATAACGGTGCTTTTTCCCTAACGCCGCTATTACAAGTCTTGTCAGAATAGGTGTACCGCACACCTTTTTGGCCGTCACGCAACGTCAGTACCGCACTTTAAGAAAAGTAATTTTTCAATGGGACTCCCATAGTGCCGGTATTACAAGTTTTGCTGTGAGGCCAAAAAGTGAGCGGTACAGCCTAAAATGACAAGATCCGTACCGCCATCTAAAGTCAGTAGTTATGAGTTTTATGCTATAAAGCTGTACCATAAAACTCATAACTAAAGTGTCAAACAGTGCACTAACACCCATAAACTACCTATTAACCCCTAAACCAAGGCCCTCCCGCATCGCAAACACTATAATAAATTTATTAACCCCTAAAAAATATTAACCCCTATTCCGCTGCTTCCCGACATCGTCGCCACTATAATAAAATTATTAACCCCTAAACCGCCGCACTCCCCCATCGCAAACACTATTTAAATATTATTAACCCCTAATCTGCCGTCCACCCACACCGCCGCTATAATAAACCTATTAACCACTAAACCGCAAGCTCCCCACAACGAAATATACTATCATAAACTATTAACCCCTAAACCTCTGGCCTCCCACATCACTACATAAATATATTAACCCCTAAACCTAACCCTAACGTAACCCTAAACCTAACACCCCCTAACTTAAATATAATTAACATAGATCTAAATAAAATGTACAATTATTACCTAAATAATTCCTATTTAAAAATAAATACTTACCTATAAAATAAAACTTAAGCTAGCTACAAAATAACTAATAGTTATAATATTGTAGCTATCTTAGGTTTTATTTTTATTTCACAAGTAAGTTTTTATTTATTTTAACTATTTACTAGCTACCTAGTTAAAATAAATCCTAATTTACCTGTAAAATAAAACCTAACCTGCCTCACAATAAAACCTAACATTACAATAAAATGAAATAAATTAATTTAATCAAATACAATTATCTAAATTACCAAAAAAATAAACACTAAATTACAGAAAATAAAAAACCAAATTATAAAAAATAAAAACAAATTACTCCTAATCTAATAGCCCTATCAAAATAAAAAAGCCCACCCAAAAAACAAAACAAAACATAGCCTACATTAAACTGCCAATGGACCTTAAAAGGGCCTTTTGCAGGGCATTGCCCCAAAGAAATCAGCTCTTTTACCTGTTAATTTTTTTTACAAACAACCCCCAACAGTAAAACCCACCACCCAAACAACCAAACCCCCCAAATAAAATTCT